>NW_012192584.1:70350-79141 GCF_000956335.1 Plasmodium fragile | reverse complement strand
CGAAGTGGTACGAAACGGTACGAAGTGGTACGAAACGGTACGAAGTGGTACGAAACGGTACGAAGTGGTACGAAACGGTACGAAGTGGTACGAAATGGTACGAAATGGTACGAAATGGTACGAAATGGTACGAAATGGTACGAAATGGTACGAAATGGTACGAAATGGTACGAAATGGTACGAAATGGCGCGGGGTAGGGAAAAGCCTCCATATACAAAAAAAAATTGCCAATGTGCGGAGAACTCAACTTGGTCAAAAAGTCAAACGTGCGACGGAACCCCTGGGGTTACAAAGCGGGCCCGCAATAAAAAAAATAAAATGAAACAAAATGAGGGAAAAAATAATGAATAAACAAAATAAAATGAAGCAAATGAACTTGTTTCCAGAACAGGCACGTCGCTGCCTAAACCGACACGCCGCCGCAAAACCGGCGTGTGCACACGTGTGCCATTGCCACTTCAACCCGCAGGGTGCCAAGCACAAATTTTTTGTACTGTGTGGAAGCCAAATCAGCGTGCTTCAAGAAATAAAATTATCTTAACAACTGGAGTCCGAGTGCGAGTCATTCTGTAGCTTAGATTCTTCGGCCACCTTCTGCCAGCGCTCCATGAGCTTCATCTGAGAGCGTTTGTAGGGATGGCGCTATGGGGTAGAAACGGACAAGTGCACACGAACAGCACACACACACAGCGCACTCTCGTAACAAAGTACCTTTTTTTTGTGGAAGAAATTCGAATGGACCATTTTTTGCTCATTTCGGCTTTTCCGCCTAGTGTTGCTTCTTCCCCCCAAGTTGGGTGTTTGCGCTGAAGGAGGAGGGTATATAGTAGAAGAGCAGAGTGTGGCTGTGATGAGAACAAAGACGTAGTTGAGGGAGCGGCGCTATGGAGCAGACTCTCCCTCCCTCCACCAAAAGTACACCCCATAAAGATTGTAGAGCGATAACAACGGCACACCTTACTCCTTTCATACCTGTACATTTCACCTCTCCTGACTTGTCATTTCGAGGGAAGGTAGCATTGGAGAGTGTCCCCCCTTCTGTGGCAGTTTCACCGGCGTCTCGCTCCATGGAAGATACCACAGTTAAATTCACCTTGGAGAGTTCGTCATGTGCATTATTCTCTGCACCCTCCTTTGATGTGTTTTCCCGGCATGTGGTCGTTGAGTTCTTCTCCTTCTCTTCTAGTTCACGTGCCAGTTGGTTCTAACAGGGGGAAAAAAAAAAAAAAAGTCATATAATGCAACCGCGGTAGTGGTAGTGGTAGTGGCAGTGGCGGAGCGTGTCTGCTGCCTTGCCCATACTGCGCCTGCGGGACAAATGGGGGCGGCAAAAAAAAAAAAAATAATAAAATAAATAACACAGAAACTCTCACAGCAGTGCCCCATTACCACCGTGTCCGCGTGTATCTGACTTATCCTTTTGGAAAAATAATCTTCACTTATTTCGTTCCTTCGAAAGTCATCCTGCATGGAAAGGTGGGGGAGGAAAAAAAACATGGGAACACGATTCGGTTAGTCTTATGTCGACCTTTCCCGCCTGCGCAGGTGTGTACCCCCATGGACAGAGGTATGCTGGTTGTATCGTCCTCTTCCAATCATTTTCATTTCGTTTCATTTTGCAAATTACGATTCGTATGTCCAGAGCCTTTTCCGTGGTCAGCACGAATTCCTTGTTTTCAATTTTTTCAAAATTCTCGCTAATTAGTAGCAGCAGTTTTTTGGTCTATGCGGGATGGTAAGTAATGATGAGGTGGAGTGAAGTACGAGTGAAGTACAAATAAAGGGGACATCCAATTGGCATGCAGAAAAAAGTCACATATTATAAAGGAACAGGCAGACATGTGAAGACATCATGTATGCTTTTAACCTCTCCTAGCATTCAGACCACTTTCCCTCTTGTGCCTTACCTCGCCCACAGCTGGAGAAGTCTCCTTCAAGCCTAGCTCCAAAAAAACTAGATCCTTCAAAATTTCGTCCTGCTCCTTGGAGGGGAAATTGTCCCCCTGGGATAATAGAAGCTGACCCAGTTGTCCCTTCTCACTGTCTGAAATTTCTTTTCTACGTTGGCTCTCCTTGGCATATTGGTCAAGTGTGTAATTAATAAAATTGACTTCCTCGAGGAATAATTTTATTTTTTCGTGAATTGGGGAATTGCTGTTTTTTTTTTTTTTCTCGATTAACTCTTTACACGTGTTGACCATCAATTCCTCCGCCTCGTTAAAGTTTCTCTTCACCTCTCCTTCGTTAACAAGATCTTCTATTTCGTTTAAGAAGGTTTGCATTTCTACGACGGACAGTATGCATGTGTTTAAAGGGGGGGGAACGTGTGTGTGGCGGGTGGGAAAAAATATTATTAAAAAAAAAAAAAAAAAAAACAAAACTGCACAGATATTCGTAGCCAGGAGGGTACACACCCCTTTTGTGGACAAAATAAACCGTTCGCGCGCAAGTCGCCGTGCACGCATTTGAGGGTGGTGATGGGAGCTCGCAGAACTGTTCGTTGCCTGTATACAACATGAGTAACAGACTCATGCGAGACAACGTTTGTGACGAGTTTGTCTTCTGCACAGAGGAGGGTGCGCCAGCGGGGTGTTTCATTTTGTTATTTTTTATTACTTTATTTTTTTTTTTGTGCCCCTTAACCCCTGCTTTGCGATAAGCACCCGAAGAAGGCGCAATTCGAAGGGAAGTCCCTCCCTCCTTCAGGAATGACAAGATCAACAATTCGCATGGTGTCTACTGCGGTTTGTGCGGAGACATGTCGACTTGGTATGCACACACCAAGGGAAGTCAGTGAGGAGGGAACATGCTAAAGTGGTGCTGCAACATTTTAGGCATATATATTCGTGCGCCCATCAGTACACCTACACGCGCGCTTTATATACATACGCTTGTATACGCGCACCTGTTTTTAAATTGTAACCTTTGTCATTCGCATGTTCATTTCGCTCCTCGTCCATGCTTGCACAATTGGTGTGTGTGTATATTTTTTTTTTTTTTTTTTTCTAGCTTTTTTATTCAACTAGCCAAAATAAAATAAAAAAAAAAAAAATACATGTCCTGTTCAGAACATTTTGGACTTGTTAAATTTTGTGAAGTGTGAAAAGTTTTCCAACGGGTAGACGATCCGTTGTTCCTTGTTCAATCTATCTAAGAGTAACCATTCCGATCTGGTTGAACAGAGAATACTGGCGAAAACGGCACGTTCACACCACGTAGTGTTCTCGTTTTTTCCCCTGTTCCGGCATGAATGAATAGGCAAGGCGGCGCAGCCAAATGAGCGACGGGGGGAAAATAACAAAAAAATGAGTAATATAAGATGAAGTGGAACTTGTGAAGACGCAGCAAAGTGATGGAATGTGAAGCGCACAATAATTAGCAAAATAAGCTGCAAAGTAAAAAGCAAAATAGTGTGAAAAACAAAGCCAAAAATTAAAACGCAAACAATATCGTAAAAGTAATAGTAGTCACTTTTCCCCGCGCGTCATTCACGAGAACGAAAAGTATTAACAACTTTCGCAAAAAAAAAAAAAAAAAAAGAAAAACTCCTTTGCGTAGTGATACAAATGTAAAGCGCGAATGTGTACATTTTTTTTTTTTCAAGGACGCCGAGTGACTTAATCGGATTTGCAATGTAGTCGAGTCGCTTGGGCCCGCCACGGCGCGAAAGGGCCAGCCGCGCAAAAGAGCGAAGGGGTCAAAAGGCCGAATAGCCGAATGGCCAACTGTCCAACTGGCCGAGCACACACAAGTCAACTTCGCCGAGGTACGTACGTGTCCGCATATATAAACCTAAGCACACAACATACACACAGGTATAAGCACATGCCGCGTATATATAATACACACACAACGTGTAAGGCAGCACATCCGATCAGGCGCGCCGTGCCACGCCACCCGCAACCCCCCCCCTCACGTTCGCAACGTCTGCTAAATGAACGTGAATTGGATCGCAAACCTGCAAAATCTGCTGGACAAAAAAAAAACAAGCCGCGAAATGAGCGATCACGCAAAAGTGATTAGGACAGAAAGCAAGGTGCACAAGCATAGTAGCCACCAGGAGTGTCGTCCCCCCTTGAGTAGTAAGCAACATGTGGAAGGAGACCGTTTGGGGAAACCGCCAGAGTGTGGCTCTCAACAGTTGCACACATATTGCATAAAGAAAGCCATCATAGACAACTACAGAAAGGAGCAGATAAAGGAGTTATATCCCTGGCAGGTAGAATGTTTAAATCAGATGAGAACGGTTAGATGGGAAGAGGGGGAAAGTTTCATTTTCGTTGCTCCAACATCAGGTGGTAAAACTCTGGTAACTGAAATATTTGCCTTTGAGCAAATGCACAGGACGGAAAAGACTTTTTTCCTATTTCCCCTCAATTCGCTAATACATGAAAAGATGAGTTATTTAAGGAAGTTATGCAAGGGGACAGACATCAAGGTGGGTATTGATTTTGCACAAAATGACATTGTGTTATGTACTTACGAAAGAATGAATAATTATTTGAATAAGAGTAAATTTGAAAGTCAAGAGGTAGGGATGGATGGGGGTATGGATGGGGAAAATTGGTCACCCCAAGGAATTACTACCACCCCAGGAAGATACCCCTCACACAACTTCATCGTTGTTATTGATGAGTTCCATCTGATCAGTGAAAAGGGAAGAGGAATTTATATAGAAAATATTATATCGAAAATTATGTACCTGAACAAAAAGGAAGCAAGGATAAAGATTATATGCATGAGTGGGACTTTGAATAATTTTCCTACTTTAAAAAGATGGATGAATGCCAAAATATATATTTCCCCTTATAGACGTCCCCAAGAGATAACAGAGCATTATATTTGTAACTGTGGTGTGTATAGAAAGGAGAAGAAGAAAGAAGGCTATCCCTTTTCTTACCTGTGCAACGTATATGATTTTCATCAATCATGGAAAGACATGCCTGATGAACAAGGGAAGCTACGGTGTTTGTATAAAGTAGAAAGTGTTAAGACTGTGAAGAGGTGTAATTTGAGTGACGAAATAAGTATGTTTTATCAGAATACAAAAAATAATATTGCGAATTTTTTGAAGATGAGGAACCTTTCAGTGAATAACAACCTCATCAATTCTCTCCTCTGCTTTTCCTTACACAGTCGAGTAAACAAATTAAATACTCTTATCTTTTGCTCTACGAAAAAAAATTGCGAAATTTATGTCCGGTTGATTAATCAGTACTTTTGTGCCTTCCCTGTGGATGACACCCCGCAGGAAGTGCAACTGAGGAGGGAAAAATTGAATGAAAAAATTCGTCAACTGGATAGATACGCACACAGTACCATGAGCAAGTTAGTGGCCAATGGGATCTGTTACTACTACAGTGACATTTCAAACTCGATTAAGCGACTGATTGAGGTGGCTTACAAGGAGAAGACGCTCTTCTTGCTGACCTGCACATCGACTCTGTCTGTTGGGCTCAACCTATTTGTGGATCGGGTTTTAATATCATCCCCTTTTATCGCCCAGAACTTTTTAAACGTCACACAGTATAAGCAGATGATTGGCAGGGCGGCCAGGGAGAAGCAGGGAGACTCCTTTCTGTTCGTGGATAAGAAATATGAAAAAAAAATGCTTCAAATATTTCAGGAGAATTGCACGAATATTAGGAGCACCATGAATGATGGCAGTTCGCTAGATGAGATGGAAAAGTACATAATTGAATTCCTGTGTCTGTTGGATTCTCGACCCATGTCTGTGCGCGACGTGGTTATGATGCTGTCTTTCTCGCTGTGCTTTACAGAGGTGGCGCTGGCGAGGGAGGCACTCACTAGGGCATCTTCCCCTCGAAAGGCGGCTGATCAGTGGAATGGCCCATGGGATGGTGAAGCGGTTGCCAATGCGGTTGCCATTTCGGGCGGTCAATCGGTTGGCCAATCGGCTTGCCAAGCGGCTGCTAATGCGTGTGGCAAAAACAGCGCGCATCCCCCCCAGCGCGAGGCGCTCGGCGCGGACTCACGACAGAAGGGGGGTCAAACGGAAGTAAGGGCGTCCACCAGGTGCCCCCTCGAAGTTGATGAAGAAAACTTCACCCCCAGTGAACGCATCTTTTACGAAGCAAAAAAGGAGCAAATACACGCCGTCCTAAACATTCTAATAGATTACAAGTGTGTTCAGGTGGATAGTAACCGAAGAAAATTCCACCTCACAAACTTTTGCAGATCCTTATGTGTTAGTAATTTCAGTGTATCCTTTGGATACGAATTATTATCTGAAGTAAAAAATTATGACCGGTTATACCTGTTCAACCGGAGCTTTCACCTGTGTTACATTTGTTCCACACATAATTTGAATATTGCTTCCTTTTCCTACTACCTCCCTCTGCTGAAAAATTTAATCGCTATGGTCTGTTCAGACAATTACACCAAGTACATAATTTTTCACGTGTTAAAATTTGATTACGACATGATCAACATGCTAGCCTTGAAGAATCATAATAATTTATTTTCAAGGAAGAGAAAATATTTTGAAGACGATAAAGTGGAGAGGAAACATAATAAGTTGTATCTGTCCATTTTTCTGTTTCTGTATTTGAAGGGAACAACCACTTCCGTTCTTTGCTCTCTTTTTAAAATAACGAAGGATGTCTTTCAGTCCATTTTGCAACATACACACATGTACATTCATATATTGATTTCATTTTTTGACCGACTGGATGAGTGGATCATCTCAAGTCTGCTCAAGATGTTCATTCTAAACTTTAAGACTTATAATAGAGTCACTTGGCAGGACGGAGAGCGCGCTGCGAATTGGCCCAAGGGGGAGAGAGCTATCCATGAGGGAGAAGGCAGACGCGGCAAGCGCAAGAACGAAGCGGAGGACGAGGAGGAGTTAAATATAAGTGATCCAGTTTAGTGGCTCTCCTGGGGAACATGCTTAGGGCCGTCCTGTCTGCATCTCCATCCCGCTTGGCATCCCCAAATGGCCCAAAATGGCCCCCAGTGATGATGATGATGATGATGACCTTTTCGGGGAATTTTTTAATTTTTTAATTTTTTAATTTTTTTTATTTTTTATTTTTTTGTTTTTTTAATGGGTACTCCCCCAGTTGATGAGCATATTCGAGGCTGATGTGACCGATATGCGTATGTCCATTATTTACTATACTAGTACTACTACCATTTTTCTCCCTTTTTGCGTAACCCCCTATGTCCTCACCCAGCACTATCAACTTGTCCTCAAGCTTACTTTTTAAAGTTCACCTGGGTGAAGAATATTATAAACTGAGCTCCCTTTTTTTATTTTTCTTCAGGGATCTCCATCGGCCGTCCCTTCTCAACCATTGAAAGGGCTCTACAGGGTCGCTTGGACTTCTTTGCAGCGCATCATTTGCACCTTTTTTTTTTTTTTTTTTTTTTTTTTTTTTGCTTTTTCGCAACGCGGAGGGGAAATGCCTCCTCCGAAGTCGCCCCTTTTTGGAAGATCACCATGTGGGGAGATAAATGAAGAACATACCGTGACGATATATCTGATTTTTCTTTTCTTTTCTTTTTTTTATTCATTTTCCCGCCCTTCTGAACAGTCAGGTACGTGTCTACCACTTGCACACAATCCCCCACAAGTGAAAAGGGAAAAATGTTCCAGGAAGACGATTCTGAGCTGTTAAATTTTGGAGGCCCGGAGAGTAACGAAAGGACAGGCCTGGGTGCAGAGTTACAAAATGAAACCCACAGGAGGCTAGTAAACTTCCCCACGTCTATGAATGCAAATTTTACGCGCTCCGTGTTGGACTTCCAGAAGATAGAGCCCTCGTACTTTTTAACCAACGACTTGAGCAGGCGGCCCGCGGGGGAGGGAGGTAAGACGTGCGCAGCGGTGAGGTGGACGCGGTGATATACACGCGGTGATTTGGACGCGTTTGCTATGATTGAGTGTCGCTGCATGACGAGGTGAATAAGCGGTGCTAATACGAACGGGAAGCTCCCCCCCCTTTTCCAGGCACGTGCGAACAAATCACCTTTGAGAAGGAAGTGAACGAGGAAAGAGAACACAAAAAATTAATCACCCTCTTTGACTTATCGGAGGAACAGAAAGAAAAAGTCAACCACTTCAAAATAAACAAGGTTTTACAAAATGAAGTTTATTTGAAGAGAAATAAAGTTTTAAAATACCTGATTCACATTTTTGTGTGCGACCTGCTCAGGGAGAAGCCGGACGACATCTACGAATTCGCCGCCTGCTACTTCACGGACCCGCAGTTGCGGCAGAGCGTCGCGCAGCGTCTGCGCGGCATGCTTGGCGGGGCGTGATGTCTTCTCCTTCAAGCATCCGCGCAGATGCGCATTTAAGTCTGAGGAGTGCTGCTTCGGAGTACTCCTTCACAGTACCGCTCCCGCTAAACTCAGTTATGACCCACCCACTGTATGAACGTTTGACGAAACATGCTTGAGGCGACACGGTTTAAAAGGCAGGGTGTCCCCCCTGGGAAGTGTTGTCACATCATTTTCGGGGTATAATCCAACGTGCGCACGTTAAGCCCCCAAAACAGAAAAAGACGCTCACATAAAATTGTGCCCACACGAATATCTCCTTCGAAGCAACTTAACAGTTGTGCGCAACTTTACTATGTTTACAAATGTGTGATTTATTTTTCCCTCTTTATGTTGATGAGGGGGGGGTGCATGTAACAGGACAATTTGAGCGAGAAGGGTAGAGAAATAATACTGCCCCTTGGGGTGATTGAAAAATTGTCTAGCTACTTTTTTAATCATTTTATCAAAATTGGTGAGCTTTTTTTTTTTTTTTTTTTTTTT
>NW_012192584.1:65700-66625 GCF_000956335.1 Plasmodium fragile | reverse complement strand
TTTTTTTTTTTTTTTTTTTTTTTCCGTTATAATGCGCCAAAGAGCTAGCCAAAATGGGTGAGATTAACAATATATAACACCACTCTACAGTATGACCGTGCAGGTAAAAACGTTGCAGAAATGCAGTTTCACACCTGAACAGTTCAGAAAAAATGTTTGCCTCGCTTTTCCAATTTGTTTATTTTTCCGTGTGAAAGATCAACTTTGTTGTTTTTTCTTCCATTTGTGGGGGACACGTCTTTGTCCCATTTTTGCCTCCCTCCTTCGCGTTGGAAGGTGGTGAGGTGTGCACACTTTTAAATCGCAGCCAATTGGTTTGTTCATCCAGCGTGTATGTTTCACATGAGGGTGGGTATAGGGATACGAATGTCGTGTGAACGGGGGGAGTGGATAAAATGGCAAACGGGAAATTGCTTACATTTTTCAGCATTAAACGGGGGAAGAAAGGGGGGGGGATACACTCCCTAGGTGGCTACCATTTCGGCGTTTCGTCGAGATGGGAAAGAGTTGGAAGCTTCCGTCCGTTGCAGGAGGAAAGGGGGAAACCTTGCCTCATGTTTTCTTTTATTTTCTTCCCGCTGCCTGATCGGATCTGCAGCAACTCCATCGAGTGTTGCAAAACACACACAGTTTTTCATGAAGCGACGCGGAGCAAGCAAAAAAAAAGGGGTGCTAAAATGGGGAAGCGACGATTTTGCACTAAAAAATAGGGAAACCCAGTTAAAGTAAAAAAGGGGAAAACAAGCTTGATGTGGAAAACGCACAACCCTCCACACTCGTCCGCTGGACCGAGCGGTATGCCTCCTAACGTAACCGCATAAAACGTGCCAGGTGGGGAAAAAAAAAAAAAAAAAAAAAAAAAATAAAAAAAAAAAAAAAAAAAAAAAAGTTAAATAAAATAAAAGTAAAAACAAAAACAAAAGGC
>NW_012192584.1:64148-65600 GCF_000956335.1 Plasmodium fragile | reverse complement strand
AAAAAAAAAAAAAAAAAAAAAAAAAGTTAAATAAAATAAAAGTAAAAACAAAAACAAAAGGCTTAAGCTGAAGCAAAAGCTGAAAAGAAAGCAGAAAGGATTCAACTAAGGAGGAAAAAAATAAAAAATTGTTTTTTTTTTTCCTTCCAAGCTGGGTACATTTTTTAAAAAAAAAAAAAAAAAAAAAGGTTATCAAAATGGAAAGGTCAAATTTTAAAGAGGAAAAGAAATAAATGACCGAAGAGGATAAAAAAAAAAAAAAAAATTATTATGTATACACGAAAGGGATGATGCAATTTTCCACTTGCGTTTCCTTTTCCATTCCCATGTTCCTTTTATATTTGTTCTTATTTTTAGTTCCATTTTTATCTTTATTTTTACTTTTACTTTTACCATTTTAAAGGACAAAGCGCCAAGCGCAAGTGGGAGGAAAACAGAATGGTGAACAACTCTTGTGAGAAGGACCACTCCTGCGCCAGCAGTGCAGATGGTGGGTCTGGGGAAAAGGATAGCAGCGAGTTGAAAGGGAGCGACATGGAAGGGGAAGAAAAATATGCTACCTCGGTCAGTTCAATGGAGGAAAAGCAAGGGAAGGGTGGTGCTGTCCATGTCCTGGACAATGTAAAGGATGATGCTCATATAGGGGATGCGACTCCCCAGGGCAAGTCCACAGGAGTTCCCAAGGAAGAGGCCAATAGTGTGATGGGTGAAAAGAAGGAGGAAACGAAGGAAGGGAACGAGAGTGGACAAGCCAAAGGCCAGTTAAGCGGTGCGCCAATTGAATCATCAGCCGACATACCAACAGACGATGTATACGTAAAGAGAATTATAAACGTGGAAATCACAGAAGAAATAAAAAGTTTCATTGAAACGTTCATAAAAAGGAGAGACCATATAATAGACTGGTGCTACAAGAACAGGAAACTCTATGAAAATAAAATAAATGAAAAAACCACCAACCTGTTCTTCCAAAAAGCGAAAAACATACAGCTCCTCCTGCATGAGGAAAGCATTAATATTGACACACTGAATATCCTCCTGTACTTTTATAACTTATATTGTACCCACAACAACATGGAGAAAATTAACGCCCATAGCGTCATGTCCAGTTCCTCCATAACGTGTAAGGCTTGGCCAGGCGCCATTGAGCGGCGCGCCCATTCCGCGGTGCTGCTCTTGTTTCGTTAGTCCCTTTCTAATTACGCATACTTATTACCCATTCTTGTTACCCCCCTGCAGACAGAGGCATTTATGAAAACATAAACCCGAACAGCAAGTCGTTCAAGAACCTCCTGAAGGAGGAGAAAGCGTACAATAGGTTGATAGGAAAGACGAATAACATAAATGACTTCTTCTCGAATTACAAGAAGACCTACCCGTAAGAGAGGAATGAGCCGACGCATTCTAAACGAGTTTTTTTTTTTTTTTTTTTTTTTTTTTTTTTTTTTTTTT
>NW_012192584.1:60561-61383 GCF_000956335.1 Plasmodium fragile | reverse complement strand
TTTTTTTTTTTTTTTTTTTTTTTTTTTTTTTTTTTTTTTCCCTCCCCCCCCCTGATCTGTCCACATGTATATGTGCACACACATACACGGACTCACTCGTGCCCATTATTCTTTTTTACAGGTATGGCATAAATTTGATCCTGGGTATATTCCTCACCTTTTTGAGCGGGTACTACGGGAGCCTCTTGTTGGGCTTCACAAAATTTACCACGGTAAGTTGTTCGCGCGGCTGCTTATGCGTGCATGACTGTGAGTGCGTCTCGTTGGGCCACCTCCAATTCTTCCCCCTTTAACACGCTACTCCCCCCACACAGCGACTGATATGCGGAATTGTCTTCTCCTACGTCACGCTCATCCTGGAGGTTATCATTTTTATAATTATTAACGAGAAGGTGGAAAATTTGAAGAGGAATCAAAAGAACGCGAACAGCAACTACGGCTTGTACGAGAAGGTATACATTAAGAAGGAGTCTAGTGGGAAGGGCGATGTGGATGCAGTGGGGGTGGAAACCGAAGTGGTTGCCCAGGGAGAGGTACAAGAAATGAAAGGGGTCTCCAATAATCACCCCACGCTGAAGCAGCGTCGGAAGGTTTAACCGGGGGGCACTTTACTCTAGTGGGAAAAAAATGGGTGGGATCAATTTTAGCCCTCTTGGAATTGCCATATCCACGGAGAGGGATTCAAACGTCTTTAGCGTGGCATTAGCCATTCGTCCTTGCACGGTACGCATGAGCGGATACGTGTGTGTATATATTTGTTTCCTTCGACTAACCCCTTTTTTTTTCATTAATTATGCTTTCCCCCCCTTTTTTTTTTTTTTT
>NW_012192584.1:53327-58186 GCF_000956335.1 Plasmodium fragile | reverse complement strand
TTTTTTTTTTTTTTTTTTTTTTCCTTTGTTGTCATTTTAATGTCCACTTTTTATAACGTATAAAAAGAGGTCATTACACGAAGAAAAGTTGGAAGTAGTGGTGTGAAATGACATGATGGTTGATGGCCGCTGCCGTGTGGCGGAAGCCGCGACGAGCACGAGCACCTTGTTGAGGGTAATTCTCCTAGGGGATCCGACGCTCCGCACGCACAGTGTGGAAATTTTGAGTGCGGCATAACGTGGCGAAGGGACAAAGGATAAGGTGAAACGATCGTGTGAGGAGCGGCTCCGTTCGTTCCACTGAGGGGTGCTTTTAAGTTACACAACATTGTATTGCATTTTTCTGTACTTTTTTTTTTATAAGTGTAAAAGCATGGCACACGCTGAACGGGTGCCTAGAAGAGCATGCGTGGCACTTTTTCCAGCTACTCCGGTTTGGTCTGCCTCCCTTGAGGAAATCCCCCGAGTAAGTCCCCCGAGGTATGCGCTCAGGAAGAGTAGCGCGAATGATGAGTGTTAAGAGACGAACGGAAGTCACACACACACAAAGCCCCTTGCCAACATGCACGGCGACATTAAGAACGATATTATTAAAAGCTTGCCCTTTACGTTCAGCAAGGTGGAGTTAGAGCCCTGCGATGGAAGGGGACAGAAAGGGGAAACGAAACAGAACAATAAGGATGATGCCCCCCCGCATGTTGTGGACAATACGCAGGAAGGTCACACCGATGAGGGCAGCGACACAGGAGGGGAGAGTCCCTCTGAGGGGACTGACCACTCCAACTGGTACGAATGTGCTGGGGGAGAATTGAGGAAAGACAAGAAAAGGAAAGAAGCTTCAAAGGGAAGCCGCTTCAACGAGCAGGTAAACAAACATCACTCGTATGAACACGTACCTGCACGAAATGGGCAAAAAAAAAACTCCGCAAAAAAGTCTGCCACAAAATGGGACGCAAAGTCTGCCGCAATGTCTGCCGCGAACCCCCTCAAACAGCATCCTCCCCTGTGCGCGCACACACGCGGGAGAGACATGATAAGCAAAATTAAAGAGCGACTCGCGATGGGCGGAATGCAAAAGGATACTCAAGGGGTAGGGGAAGGAGAGGGATTGCATTATAGCCCAGACGAATGTAACGACAGAGCATATGTAAATGTGGAGAGAAGCAAGGTAAAAAATTGGAGAGTGCAAAATTACCTTAACGTGGACAGGTTAAGCTTGTCCCTTTCGACCAGCAGCATGGGGGGTGAGGGTGCAGGTGAGGAGGACGATTTGTCCAGCGATGGGGAGAGCCCCGCAAGACGGGTAAGTGAAGGAGGGAATGACATTTTCGGGGAGTCCCTTTTTTCTTCTTTCAATTTGAACTTTGACCCGTTGGGGGGGGCAAGTGATCTTGTGGGCGGGGCGAGTGATCTTGTGAAGCGGGACGGCTTCTTCCTCACTGATGCCCATTTGAACACAAGCATGAGGGATTCTCCTAACCGGACTGATGCGGACCAGGCGGTAGGCAAGGTGCCCCCCGTTGCAATGCACAACACAGTTCACTCGCTGGAGGAAGACAAGGAATTGCATCTGTTCGACTCACTAAAAAATTTATACAAAAATTACGACAAAAAAATTAAGCTCATTAATTACACCAAAATATTAAATACAAGTCTGTGCAAGCGTGTACAGGATGTTGTGGAGGGTCCACAGGACAAGGTGTTTGAGACAAGCAGCGGTAAGGATGGTATGAAGGATGCACGTAGGAGGAAGGGGGACCCCTCGATGGGGAACAAAATGACAGAGCAAAATGTAAAGGCCATTATAATGAATATAAAAAAAAGGCTCGGGTTTTATTCCGGGGAGGAGCGACAGGATATTTTGAACAAGGGGTCAAAGATGGAGAAGCGGGGGGAGAGGCGGATGGAGAAGCGGGAGGAGAAGCGGAAGGAGAAGAAGGTGCGGC
This sequence comes from Plasmodium fragile, assembly GCF_000956335.1. Classification (NCBI taxonomy): domain Eukaryota; phylum Apicomplexa; class Aconoidasida; order Haemosporida; family Plasmodiidae; genus Plasmodium; species Plasmodium fragile. Next base: position 56,240 of record NW_012192584.1, on the reverse strand, counting down.
ACCAGAAGAGACGCGAGAAGCGGTACCGTGAGATGCGTGAAAACAAGCCCACCTTTTGCGACAGCCTAAATTACTCAAGGGACGAGCCTCTGTCCGATAGCGTCATAAAGGAACTGTGCAATGGGGAAGAACCCGACTCACTTGTAAAAGTAGATGCAGCTAGCCAAAATGCGAAAAAATGGATTCACAAGGGAGACAGCCAAAACCTCCTTAATTATAAAAGTTTCATTTCGGATGATTTTAATTTATCACACGATAGGGATGACTTCCTTGGCTCATCCGCATCTCGTAACAGCCAAGGGGAAACCTTCCCGTCGTCCAGCGAAGGGTGCGCGAGCTCAGACAATGATGATGTGTTCGCGCTGTCCACGTCCTCGGTGCAGTTTAAGCGGAGCTTCCTGCGGGCCATAGGACGGGCCTCCAACGAAGTGGCCACTGATCGAGAAGCCCACGCAGAGGATGGCACGCAGCAGAATGGCGCGCAGCAGCAGGATGACGCACGCGGGGACACCCCAACAAACAAACAAACAGAAATAAAAGGCCAAGAGGTATTAAAAAGGGAAGAGGAGGTCCCAACAGGGACGGGTCAAAATTGTTGTGGAAGCGTCCCCTCTTCAGGGGAGAGCCCCCCAAAGGAACATATCCTTCTAGATGGAGAGCAGGGGGGACATTCAAAAATGATTTTTCACATTAATAAAGAAAGTGATGAAGAAAGTGATGAAGAAACTGATGAAGACATTAATGAAGACAAAACGAAAGAATTAATTTCACGTGGAGACAAGTATGATCAAGACAAGGAAACATGTATTGGTCAGTCGCCCAAGGATTTTGCCACCGAGGGGCAGCAACATTCTACATGCAAAGGAAGCAATTCGCAAAGGGGTGAAGAAAACGAGTCTAACAACGAAGTGAGAAAAACGGAAGGGGTAAATATTTTATCACAAGAGATGGAAGCCTACATGCTGGAGGTTTTCAACAACCAAGTGAAGCACCTCAATGAATTGGTGACGAGCGCTTTGTCCTGATTCTTCTTCGTCCGTTTGTATCCTTCGCGTGGCTGCTTTTGTATCGTCCGAGTGGCCGCTCAATTACTCCGTGGTGGAGTGCTAAGATGATGGTAAGTTATATATACGCCATGCTTCTTCTTCTTCCTTTTTTTTTTGCTTTTTTTTGTTTTTGTTTTTTTTTTTCCCCTGCTGGGATTTGAGAGGAGGGAGAGAGAGAGAGAGAGAGAGACTCACTCCGTTAACTCATTTTTTAATCAAATGATGCACCACTTCGTCGTCAGTCTATCACATATATGAGCATCGCTTTGGAGGGGAGAGGTACTCCCTCTGCAGAAGGTTCACATCTTCCTCCCATGTGGCTGCTTGAATGGATGTTGCTGGCTTCACCCGATGTAAACGCAGCCCGGAGTTATCTCCGTGTACATGTCGACCAGGTGGGTGACGTCGCTTCTGAGGGGGGAAGAGAAGGGGGGAGGGGGAACAAAATTGGAGACATGCAGAAAACGCTAGCGGGTACACACACTCATTACACTTACGTGATGTCTGTGTTCTTCTCATGCAGCAGCCAGTTCCTTAAGACGTGTTCTATTCCATAGCTGCGGAGCTTTTCCCTGCGCAGGGGTGGGACAACGAAAAAAAAAAAACAAAAATAATAAAAAGAACGGCGATGCAAACCGTTTCGGCCAGAGCGCTTATCATCCATTCAGGTGTATAATACCCACCTGGCAACGTCTCGCGTAAATAAATTACGCAGAAGAATCATGACTCTATTTTTTATATCCATGGAGGTGGTGAGCACTGTTGACATGTTCAAAATGTGATGATGCACTAGACCCTTGTTTGTCCCTTTTTGGTTAGTGTCGACGGAAGAGTGCGTTAACATTTCGCCACCCTTTTCACGCGTATACACAAGGGAAAGGATACGAGGTATTAGAAGGCAGTCTTCATGAAAGATATAAGGATGAAGAATTTCACTCACACAAAGATTTAATACGCATTGAAGCACGGCGGCGCACCTCTCCTCCTGAAGCATCTGGTTGCTCAACATATTCAACAGAAAAACGCTTTTGAAAAAATGAGCGCACTCTTTAACAGATGATACGTTAATTAACACATGAACAATGAAAAAGTACTTGTCTGTGACTTGCTTGTTAATTGAGGATGTTACAATGGGCTTGGAGAACAGGTGGAGTAGCTTGTTGAGGTAGTAGCTCACCGCTAACTGCTCCTCCGTCTGCTGCTTCTCCTGCTTCTCCTCGGGAATGTCCAAAATTTTATATATGCCTTCCTTTTCCCTGGAGAGGTTAGCCACGAGCATAATGTACAGCTCCGTGTGGCCTTTCGCCTCGGTCTCCTGTTCGTCCTTCAGTATGTCGAACACAATTTCAATCAGGTTCCTCTGAATCAGTTCTGCGGTGAAGTAGCGAAGTGGTGAAGCGACCAAGCGGTGAAGCGGTGAAATAGCAAAGCGGTGAAGTGGTATAGCGGGGGCCAACTGTCGCCCATTCAAATGCGTCGCCAAGGCTGAAACGACCACCGCTCAAACGCGTGGCCACCGCTCAAACACGCGCTGCGGTTACCTTTGGGCATGTGTGCGGACAGGTTCACCAAACACTGGAGAGCTACGAGCTCGTAATTGGAGTTGAGTGCAGAAATTAAAATCTTCAAACATTTCTTTTCGTTCTTGTGTATGTATGCCACCATAGACTCATTGTCGATCAGACTTAACAGAATTTTAAAAGCCTCCCTTTTAACAATATCCTTGTCCGCACAAATGAGACAAAATAATTCATTATAAAGAGTGTCATTATTTTCGCTACTGCCTTTGGCGCTTTCTTCTTCTTTGTTTCCCTCGTTGACCTCCTGCTTCATCTTTTTTTTTTTTTTTTTTTTTTTTTTTTTTTTT
>NW_012192584.1:50767-51672 GCF_000956335.1 Plasmodium fragile | reverse complement strand
AAAAAAAAAAAAAAAAAAAAAAAAAAGCGAAATAACAAAGGGAGAGCTAAACCAAAACGCAAAATAACAGTCGACGCTTCCGCATAAGCTGGTAAGGGCAAACACTGCGTTGGATAATTTTCCCCTTCGGTGAGGGGAATTCTTTTTTATACATCGCGCAAAGAGAGAAAAGGCTCTCCATCGTATTGTTCGAAATTCGGGGTAATTGCTGCGCGACTGATAAGTGATGCGAAACTGCTTTTTGGAGAAAAAAAAAAAAAAAAAAAAAAAGTTGCCCGTGTTGTCAGATGGGTCACAACTAAGCCAGCCTATTTTAAGTAAAAAAAAAAAAAAAGAAAGTGACGACGAAGCTTTCCCCAAAAGACCAGCACATATAGTTATGGCTATACCCTAATAAGGGGGCTGTGTCTGTATCACCATTTGCCTCCTCTTTTCACCACTCCTCCCCGAGGGGGTACATTCAATATTCACAAATACCTATGCACAGGTGCTGTAACAAGAAGGGTTCGTTTCACCCTGTAGATTTATGCACACATGTGGATAGGTTGGTCCTTTTTTGTGTGTGCGTGTGTGCGGGGCGTGACTGGTGGAGATACGAGACAGCCTCGCCTCACCGGCAGAGGGCTCCCTCGAATGAGAGGCGACTCTGGCAATGTAGGTATAACGCTGCATGGTGTCCATTCCTGTCAACCCCACAAGGAAGAACGCACACAAAAGCCACAGAACCTTCTAGGGGTAGACATAAATTTTCGATTAAATCGCTTGCGTGTTTTTGCGTTACTCTTGTGGAAAAAAAAAAAAAACATGCACAACAGGGAAAGCGAAAAAAAAAAAAAAAAAAAAAAAAAGAGAACAGAGGAAGAGGAATTTTAACAAGGAAAATTATTCAACATGAATATAAAATC
>NW_012192584.1:42942-50667 GCF_000956335.1 Plasmodium fragile | reverse complement strand
TGGAAAAAAAAAAAAAACATGCACAACAGGGAAAGAAAAAAAAAAAAAAAAAAAAAAAAAAGGAGAACAGAGGGAGGGGTGTTTTAACAAGGAAAATTATTCAACATGAATATAAAATCCGTTAAATACGTGGGTTGGACAGGGACATAAAACGGTAAAGCTGGAAGGCAAGTTTAAGAATGATCACAAGAGAGTGAAAAAGGGGAAAAAAAAAAAAAAAAAAAAAAAAATTGTCATGGGGGTCTCTTTTGTATATGTGGGGGAAATATATATATATGTATTATTAATCTAATGCGTGACGCTTGCGCACACATTTTGTTCTCCTCCCCAATGGTCCATTTTTTTTTTTTTTTTTTTTTTTTTTGCCCCAACACACCTGTTTTCTCATATATGCTTATATATATATAATCCCTGTGTCTCGGTTTGTTCTGTCCTTTTGTCCTCCCTGCCAATTTTACCACATTTATAATACCAAAAACGCTTTTCCAAATTTTCCGCGTTATTTTCTTTATTCGCTCACGTGGGTATAAACACCACACACCTTTTCTCCCGCATGACTCGTTCATTTTTTTTTTTTTTTTTTTTTCACATCGCTACAGTGGCTTCCTTTTGTTTCTCCCATCTCTCTTCCTTTTTAATACTCCTCATAAAAGGGCAATGGTTCAATTGTGATAATTTTGGTGGGGGGTACTTTAATCATGGCGGCAGGTTTAGGTCCCTCTGGTTGCCTCTTAATAGAAATAACCTCTTTCTTTAGTTTAGCTTCCTTAATCAGTTCAGCATTTTTTTGCTTTCTCAATATGAAATCTTCATTACAGCGTGACTTACGTACATGCTCGATTCGTACGCAAACTTTCTTTTGTATAATTCGGTGTTTCACTCTCTTGTTCACCAATACTCCCACCCCTCTCTTGGTGATATGAAACACCTTTCCTGTTCGTCCATGGTAAAAATTAAATGGCATACCTTTCTGTTGAGTAGAGTCACATACGATATCTACGTAGTCCCCATAATTAATATTTTCTAAAAATTTATTTGCTGTGCATTCTCCATGCTTTCTAAACTTCTTAGCAAACTTGTACCTCGTGCCAGATCTCTTTCCCTTGGACTTGCCTCCCATTTTCGACCTTGTGATGAGATGCTAAGCGTTTCTCTGCGATGTGGAGCGGTCACGTATAAAGCGGCGATGTGGAGCGGTCACGTATAAAGCGGCGATGTGGAGCGGTGACGTATAAAGCGACGACGTGAAGCGGTGATGTAAAAAACGGCAGAAATGTATGAAGCCCTATATATAATACGCGAGTGAATACTCAAGTGAATGCGCGCGTTAGCCCGCTCGGCGGGAGCACTTTTGTTCTTTCCCTCTCTGTGCTTAGATGAGCCACCACGAGGCTGTACCTGTAAGTTACGTTTTTAACGTACGCCTCACGAATGTAAAATCGTTGGCTTTGCTTCTCCGTGTGGGGTTGCTCTTCCAAAGGATGAAACGAAATTCTCTTTCGAATCGCGTACGGAAGATTTTTATTTTATTATTTTTTTTTTTTTTTCCTCTTCCTGTAGGGGATTTCCCTCTGTCGTTGGAACACATATAAATGGGAAAAAAAACATAACTTAAAACAAGGAAAAAAGAAAAAAACAAAGTCAACGGTATTTACTTATTCGTACCAAAAAAAAAAAACAGTTGCGCGAAATATGCAGTGCGCAAAACGCGTAGCGCGGAACAAGTTTCCCATGCCGGCAAAAGTCGCTTGCATTTTTTTTTATATAAGCATATGAAAAAAAGTAGAGCATACCAGCGCAGAGCCGGAAAATGCCACTTCGACTCGAAAGGGGGAAAGAGAACTGCGCACTGCTCGTAAACACCGTGACACGCAGGCATATGTGGGCCCCACGGGCGCGGCTAGAGCGATACTTTTTTTTTTTTTTTTTTTCCTGCCCGGGTTTGCCTTACCCCACCACAATACGCCGCACAGGCGTCAAGTGGAAAAAGGGGTCCTCCCCAAAATATCGCCAGGTGCACTCAACGGGGGCAAAGGCCTACACGGCTCATTGTTATAAAAGCGTGACATGAGGGGAAAAAAAAAAAAAATTCAGATTTTCCAAAGCATACGAGGATAGGTTAGAAGACCCGTTCTATAGAGTGTGATTTTTTTTCATTTTTTTTTTTTTTTTTTTCCCAGATCATTTATTAAACCTTTTTAGTGGCGCAGTTTTGCAGATTGCAGGGGAAAAAAAAAAAGAACATTTCGCCATGGGGTATTTACTATGTTTGCACAAATGGGGAGGAGGATTGCAGACTAAGAGCCTTTTTTTTGGGGAGCCCCTCTGTTGTGAAACCTCCAAAAAAAGGATGGTGTGTTCTCTCATTTGATTATCAAAACGGGGAAGATGTGCAGCCGCGTCGCTCATGCGTGGTAGTAAACCCGTCCACTCTTCACTTGTCCGTTCGCCAAAAAAAAAAAAAAAGAAGAGACCTATTTTTTTTTTTTTTTTTTTTTTTTCCACTGTGGGGAAAAGTAACAGCTAGCTAAATCTGCTTTCCAAGCGGAATGCCCATTCGTGGTGTTCACATCAACTTGGCGGTACGAAAAAAGTGGCCCCAAAAAAAAAAAAAAAAAAGAAACGCTGCGGGGTGCGTGGCACTGTTCACATACATGGGCATATATTTTTTTTTTTGTAATGTTTCCTTTTTAAGGTGTAACACCAAATTAATCAAATTCAAAGTTGCGTCTAAGCCTAAGCAGTGGAACTTTTTTATACTCCCGGGAGGAGTAGTTCATTTTTTTTTTTTTTTTTGTTGAGCAACACATCGTTATGTCACTTGCTCAGTTGACTTATTCTATTAAAAAATTAAAAACACGCGTTTATGTTCGCGGGGTGCTGTCCTTTTTGTGAGGTAAGTTTTAACTAATATAGGTATTGTGCACAACGGAGGGGAACACATATAGGAGTACAATAATGCAGCTGCGCCAACGGAAGACCGTACGCACGCGGTGTGTAAAAAAAAAAAAAAGGATAAAAAAAAATGGATAAAAAAAAGGATGAGCCGGGCGCGGTGTCGCAGTGGCCAGCTCTCTCCAAACTCAACTGCCTATATACACTACTTGTCCTCCTTTGAAACTTCCTCGAAATTCTCCACGAGGTCCGGTATGTCCGCAGGCTCCTCTGAGGCTTCCTCCTTTTTCGCATTTCCGTTGTTCTCCTTGTTAAGCAAGTTTTTTATGTTGGGGTCATTTTTAATTTTCTCCAGCAGATTCATATCCACATTTTTGTTTCCTTTCAGTCCTTCGAATATTTTGTTAATGTCAATTTTCTGCTCCGTGAATTTTCCCGTAACAACATAGGTATTCGATTGCAGGGACGCAGACAGCTTTGGCTTTTTAAACTCCATGTATGTATCTCCTGCTCGGTAAACACAAATCTCATCCACGTCTCCAAAGTAGGAGGCACCGATTTTTTTTAAAATTAAATTAATTTTCTTTTCATTGGACATGGAATTCTTGTGAACCTTTTTAATTTTTCTTCTAGCACTTCCCTTGCCACCAATTTGTCTCAGGTTTCCTCCCATCTTCTCCTTCAGCTTCGCCCTGGCGGCTAAAATTTCTGGTGATATTTTGTCCATCTTTGGAAGGGGTAAAGAAAAAAAAAAAAAAAAATACGAGAACAGAGGGGGAAAAAGGAAAATGTAAACGCAAAAGGGGGAAAAACAAAAGGAGAGGAGAAGGCGACGGAACAATCCTTGCAGTGGTGAGACTATATGCTGTGTGGATAATATATAACCTGCGTGACCACAGATGCGAAGGAAGCAAAAAAAAAAAAAAAAAAGTGTGAAGTCGTTTGTAAAATGAGAACAGGGGGGGAGGGGCAAAAAACCCAACAGCGATCGAGCTAAAAACACGTTTATGCAAACATGCGCATGTACGAACGTACAATTGTATGCGAACTCGCAAAATAGTTTTTTCAATTTAAAGAAAAGAGAAAAAAAAAAAAAATAAAATAAAAATAAAAAAAAAAAAACAAACGCTGTAGCAAAAATGGGACGTGGTTCTACCCGAAGGGATTTACCGCTTAAAACATGACAAACTTGTGAGTTGCGAAAGGTTTAAAAAAAAAAAAAAAAAAAAAAAATCCCACAGAGTTTATATTATATATTGTAGTATGCTGGCGACCAGCGGTCACATGGCACCCAGGTGGGATTGGATTCATTGGCTGTGGCCCTTGGGCAACGGCATGAAATGACATACGTAAAATTGGGTCGGTACAAAAAAGTACAGTGACAAATAAATAATAATACAATTTGCGTACATGGATATGTTTTATACACTTGCATGTGACCCGCTGCGCGGCGATGCTGTGTGGGAGGGGCAACCGCGCTTCTCCAAAAGTGAGAAAAACAAAAAAAAAAAAAAAAAAAACGGGTGCCGCGCTTTGCATAAAAAAAGTACCCACATAAAATATGGCATGACCCGTTTGGGGTAATGCGGGCGGCGCAGCGGGGAAAGGGAAAATATGGGGCATCACCGCGCCAGCAAGGGCGGGAAAAATATTAAAACAAAAATGACTCCTAACAACGGAGAAAAAAAAAACGACTGCCTGCACCAGCCAATTGTTGCTAACACGGGGGAATGCCTCCTAACAACTGTTTGTGGAGCACCACGAAAAAGTGCAGATCAGCCAAAAAAAAAAAAAAAAAAAAAAAACTGAGCATATGAATAGGTGGCATAAATAGAGGGCACATTCGTTGAGATTTACACAAGAACACCATATGGACGTTGTCGCATCTGCATACATTTGTATCAGGAGTACTCTGTTCACGGAGCAGCCATTCTACGTATGCGCACTTTTATACTGTGCTTTTTTTTTATATCCATCTTTGGCAATTTTTGTTTTTTCCTTTGGTTGGTCTTTTTCTCTCCCCTCCTTCTTCCATGTAGCACTGCTACTTTACAGAGGCTTCGCATGAGAAAAGGTGCCCCCCCCTTGGCCATACGTCTCACGTTGGAAAAGTGTTCATGTCACATCTCACATGTTATTTTAACGCATTAGGTAGAGCGGCAACATGTGCACACCCTCTTTAAAATTGTGAATACGTTGAGGAAGAAACTAAATGAGTGATGCGCCTCCAAATAGGTATAACTCTACACATGTTCATTATGGAGGTAGCGAGGGTATTGAGGCAAGGGAGAGTCACCCTCCTGTCGTTGCACAACATGGGTCGATCAACATTATGCGTATGACCTAACGGTGTGTTCCCTTCCCTGTCATGTTATTTCTCTGCACAAATGGAACACTAAAGTTGGATCTCATGTGCTACTTCCAGTATGTGTTCTTTCGCTTACATATGCAAACAGCACATGTGCGGAAAGGGTACTGTTCACCATGGCACCGTCCGAGGAGAGGGCACCAGGAGGGAATTCACCAGGAATTGTGTCCACTGTGAGGGGATAGAAAATTTAGGGGGGAAACTACTATTCAAACGAGACAAAGGGAACATCAGCTCTTTTTAAAATGGGGAAAAAAAAAGAGCGGGGGGCGTTTTTTCCCACGTGCACGCGTTAACCATGGTGGAGCAGTCTTTTAATACGCCATTGGAGGAAACTCACTTGAGCGTTTCACACACACAGGGCGCGTGATGCAGCGTAATACTGTGTGATGCAGTACATTTAACTCTACTGTACATTTCCTTTTGGAGTTCTCTACCAGTTTGCAACGTGTACACTTTTGGCATCTGCCTTGGGATGCCTTGGCCGTTGGACCCGCGCCAAGCGATGGTCAACTCATCAACAGAAAAAACATAAAGACGTAACTACGAAGGGACGAATTCGCAACTTGTTAATAGTGGGGGGAAAAAATAAAAAAAATAAATAATAAATTCAAACGAGGGGAAAAACAACAGAAAGCACCCCTCTGCGACGTACTAGGCTAGACTGCGTGAACAACAAAGTGTGGGATATGTCCCCCGGGATGGTTTATGGGGGCAAACCAATATAAAGAGGTGGGACAGGACGAACAGGAGCTCGAAATGGCATATATATGAAAAAAAAAAAAAAAAAAAAAAAATAATGAAATAATGATTTGGAATAGACCGTGCAAAAAAAAAAAAAAAAAAAAAAAAAAAGGCAAAGATCATAAATGGGAGGAAAAAATACATGAATAAGCCACCTGGCTAGCTATATTTTTTTTTTTTTTTCCCGACTAGCCAATGAAAACTGCGCAAATGTTATGAACAGGCAAGGTAAAAACTTCAACCTCGGGTGCAAATTTATGAACGTGTGGCATAAGTATGTTGTCAAATGGTAAACGGTGTGAGAGGGGGCAGGCGATTGGCGTGAAGGGGGAGCAAAACGCGCTTCTAACACCACTTCGCACAACATCTTCGCCTCTTAAAACCCGCTCCACAGATTTTTATCTGTTCAGCTTATGTTGAAGAACTGCGTGGCGCGCGCGCGTGTGTGGGCGCCTTCGAAAACGTAATGAAGCTTCATGTCGATGTGCCTATTATTCTTGCCGTTTTTCCTAAGCGCAAACATTCCGCGCATCACTTCGTGTTTCTCCACAGTGAGTACGTGGTCCGTATACAGCACGATCTGCTTCCAATGTGTGTGTCCCCCGTATGGCCCAGTGGTAAAGCTGATGTCTGTGTGGCACGCAGAAAATGAAACATCAAACCATATGACCAGTGCATGCAAATAATCCCTTTTGATCATTTTTAATCGAAAGGGAGAAGCAAAGGATAAGTCGTCCTTTGTGCAAGTGTTTAAGTCCAAATCTAGTATACAGCATGTATCAGTTACGATAAAATTTTTGTCTACATAATCAATAACGACTTCTTCCTTTAATATTGGCAAAACTGAAGTGTAATTTAGTTCATAACAATTTTTCCAAAAGTCAAATTTTTCTTCCCTATATAAACTATCTTCAATGCCAGCAATGTACATGTATGCCTTATCCGGAAAAAGCAATCCTCCTTCCCTTAGCCATTTGTCTCTACAGTAAAGAACCGTGTCCAGCATATTTTCATACAAGAGACAATAACCCATCCACTCTGATATTATTATGTCGACCTTATCTACCGGAAGTTCGATTTCTTCAGCCAGTCCTTTCAAGAAAGTTATTTTGTCTGTTAAATTATTTTCGTCTCTAATTTTTAACGCTGTGTAGATGATGTTACTTTTTTCAATACTGTATACATGCTTTGCCCCCGACATGGCAGCAAAGAAGGAGAGGATTCCTGTTCCGCATCCCACGTCTAACACTATTTTGTCCTTTATTAAATGTTGGTTCTTCCTAATGGCATCGTAGTAAGTCCTTGTCCTCACTTCATCCTTTATCATGTCCTCATGTATGTGGATATAGTTGTATGAATTAAAATACTCATTGTTTCCACCGTCCAGATCCTTCTCCTTGTCAAAAACGAGGAAATTTTTTCTCTCCCCTACTTCGTTTATTTTTTCTTTGCAGAATTTTTTCCAAGTGGTAAAAAAGCTTTGCAACTCTTCTGCGTTAAATCCCTCGGGTTCAATGTCCCCGTTGTTACCCCTGCCTCCCTTTTCATTGTACACGCCTTCCCTCATTTCGAATTTGTTCTGATTCATTTTGTTATACTTGTTCGCCATGCCTCTTGAGATGTGAATAGGCGCGTTGGTTTCACTCGCGGCGCGCTTCTGGCTCCTCTATCTCCCTTTTGGCAGCTCTCGTTCGGCTGGAAGGGAGAGGGGGAGAAAT
>NW_012192584.1:9113-42456 GCF_000956335.1 Plasmodium fragile | reverse complement strand
AAAAAAAAAAAAAAAAAAAAAAAAAAAAAAAAAAAGGCAAAGATCATAAATGGGAGGAAAAAATACATGAATAAGCCACCTGGCTAGCTATATTTTTTTTTTTTTTTCCCGACTAGCCAATGAAAACTGCGCAAATGTTATGAACAGGCAAGGTAAAAACTTCAACCTCGGGTGCAAATTTATGAACGTGTGGCATAAGTATGTTGTCAAATGGTAAACGGTGTGAGAGGGGGCAGGCGATTGGCGTGAAGGGGGAGCAAAACGCGCTTCTAACACCACTTCGCACAACATCTTCGCCTCTTAAAACCCGCTCCACAGATTTTTATCTGTTCAGCTTATGTTGAAGAACTGCGTGGCGCGCGCGCGTGTGTGGGCGCCTTCGAAAACGTAATGAAGCTTCATGTCGATGTGCCTATTATTCTTGCCGTTTTTCCTAAGCGCAAACATTCCGCGCATCACTTCGTGTTTCTCCACAGTGAGTACGTGGTCCGTATACAGCACGATCTGCTTCCAATGTGTGTGTCCCCCGTATGGCCCAGTGGTAAAGCTGATGTCTGTGTGGCACGCAGAAAATGAAACATCAAACCATATGACCAGTGCATGCAAATAATCCCTTTTGATCATTTTTAATCGAAAGGGAGAAGCAAAGGATAAGTCGTCCTTTGTGCAAGTGTTTAAGTCCAAATCTAGTATACAGCATGTATCAGTTACGATAAAATTTTTGTCTACATAATCAATAACGACTTCTTCCTTTAATATTGGCAAAACTGAAGTGTAATTTAGTTCATAACAATTTTTCCAAAAGTCAAATTTTTCTTCCCTATATAAACTATCTTCAATGCCAGCAATGTACATGTATGCCTTATCCGGAAAAAGCAATCCTCCTTCCCTTAGCCATTTGTCTCTACAGTAAAGAACCGTGTCCAGCATATTTTCATACAAGAGACAATAACCCATCCACTCTGATATTATTATGTCGACCTTATCTACCGGAAGTTCGATTTCTTCAGCCAGTCCTTTCAAGAAAGTTATTTTGTCTGTTAAATTATTTTCGTCTCTAATTTTTAACGCTGTGTAGATGATGTTACTTTTTTCAATACTGTATACATGCTTTGCCCCCGACATGGCAGCAAAGAAGGAGAGGATTCCTGTTCCGCATCCCACGTCTAACACTATTTTGTCCTTTATTAAATGTTGGTTCTTCCTAATGGCATCGTAGTAAGTCCTTGTCCTCACTTCATCCTTTATCATGTCCTCATGTATGTGGATATAGTTGTATGAATTAAAATACTCATTGTTTCCACCGTCCAGATCCTTCTCCTTGTCAAAAACGAGGAAATTTTTTCTCTCCCCTACTTCGTTTATTTTTTCTTTGCAGAATTTTTTCCAAGTGGTAAAAAAGCTTTGCAACTCTTCTGCGTTAAATCCCTCGGGTTCAATGTCCCCGTTGTTACCCCTGCCTCCCTTTTCATTGTACACGCCTTCCCTCATTTCGAATTTGTTCTGATTCATTTTGTTATACTTGTTCGCCATGCCTCTTGAGATGTGAATAGGCGCGTTGGTTTCACTCGCGGCGCGCTTCTGGCTCCTCTATCTCCCTTTTGGCAGCTCTCGTTCGGCTGGAAGGGAGAGGGGGAGAAATTACCAAAAAAAAAAAAAAAGGAAATTGAAAGGAGGACGCACAAATGGGATGTAAAAGAGGGGAGGAGAAAGTTGTTGAGATACCAACTTGGCTGAGCAAAAAAGCTGTTCTACAAAAATGATCTACCCATGCAGGAGCTATATCGCTCTTTTCCCATTCTCTCTTGTCAACTTTTTCGATCAACGTGTGAAGGAAAAGAAGGGACACAAGAAGGGAAAAAAAAAAAAAAAAAAAACACACAAAGTTCAGGAAGTAGGAGGCGAGGAAGTTGCTCAAAAATGTTCTATCTTTCTCATTCAATGTGAAGCGGTTAGCATATTTTCACGTGTGCCGGACTGCTGCTCGTATTGCCTCTTTTCCCTTTTTTGCTTCGTGCTTTTCTTTTTTCGTGTTGGCTTTTTTCGCTATAAAAAACGGCGCCTGTTCTACGCGTGCCTTCGCAATTGTTCTCTTTTGCTTTCTACTACATTTTTTTTTTTTTTTTGCCTTTACATGTACATGTATTCTTCTATTTATCTATATATATTTAATTTACCAATTTATCCATTTATTATTTTTTTTTTTTTTTTTTTGTGGGTGGCCATTTCCAGCCTACATTTGCGCTAAAAAATAAACGACAGTCATGTGGAACATTTTACACGGCGCATTTTTTTTTTTTTTTTTTTTTTTTTTTTCCTTTTTGCAAGAGGGGAATGTAAATAAAAAGGGTGGGCATATAGACGTAAGTGAATTTTCCATTAAACCTTTTTTTTTTTTTTTTTTTCTTTTTTCTTTTCCTTTTTAGCGTGTACGTAGGGGAAAACACTTTTTCATATGCGCTTGCACGCACACCTACAGGAAAGGGGGCAGTTCGATTGAATCTGTTTTGGTTGAGCACAACCCCTTTTGAAGTTTTTTTTGTTTTGGTGCTCAAAAAGATGGTGACTTGTGCTTGGCCGCGTCGATCGGGCATACAAGCGGACACAAAGGCAAGCAGGGTATTCAACCACACGCGCGTGAATATGTGCGTGAGTACACTCCAACACATTCGCCGCAGGGCAGCCACCCTGAAATGGAATTGTGCAGAGAAAAGCATAAGTTTGGGGGGGGCGCTACCAGTTGAGGTGCCGGCAACTGTGAGGGGATAATATATATATACCCCATGAGAACAATGCCGAGGTGATAAAAAAAAGAAGGCAAGCCTCCTTTTTTTTTTTTTTTCCCCCAATCGCCCCGCTTCCCCTATCACAACACAGACTCGTACTCGCGCTGCGTCTCCTGCACCACGTCGTAGGATATACACACGTCCTGCATGTTCAGGCATTCTCGTTTCTTCCTAAAACAATTGAGCTGCTTCCGGATGTACTCCAAATTCTTTTCCCTCTTGGACTCCCTCTCGAACAGTTGATCGAGTGAGCTCTTCTCCTCACTGGTGTTTCTGCAAAAGGAGCATCCCAACTTTAAAATGTGAGTATCTCCTTGCTCATTACCAACAGCAATATATTTATTATTGACATGTGCATCTATTTCTATGATGGAAGAATTACAGACTTTGTGTTTAATAATGGGTTCATTGAAATTATAAAGTAGGTTCCAAAAGTCGAGGTAGCCGTCCTTCCTTGCTAAAATGAAAAAGGAAGAGTCGCTAATCCACAGACCTTTGTTAATAACACACTCGTCGTAGTAATTCGAGATTATAGGAAATTTAATGTCTTCTGACCAGATGTTAAAACCCCACTTGTCGGTAGATAAGAAATACTTCAAATTGATTGGGATGCGTTTGATGCTGGTAATGCTAGACAAATGTTTTTCGTTTGAGGCTCCATACTTTTGTAGCAGCTCTAAATTTTTTGCTTGTCTCTTAGAGAGGGAGAGGACGTATCCTTCGTCTGTGCCCACCAGTATTTTGGAAGGACCCGCCTCCAAGTTCCATTCGAGGCAGTTGGCGCTGTAGCAGAGGTTGGCGGTGGGGAGCGCGATTGGGTCTTCGCCGCCTCCACCACCATCACCCGTGTCTGTAGCGGTGGCGTGCAACGCTTGATTAGTCACCCCAGTGGCCGCTACCACCCCAGTAGGGTTGCTATCCCCGTGAGTGACGAACTGGCTCATGTCTACCCCCCCCTGAGAATTCTTCAATGAAGAGACGTCCAAATTGGAAGTCTCCACGAGGTGGCAAACTTCTCCCCTGTCCTTGTGCAAGGAAAAGGACTCAATGTGATCATTAAAATTTCGTATGTCCCACAATAAGCAGAGCCCATCATTGGATATAGAGAGGCAGTGGTTGTTCGTTTTCGTCTGTAACCAAATAACATCCTGCACAACATTTTTGTGACTAGCATGATTGGAAGAAGATTCACATAAGTTATTTTTCTTGCGTAGGTCCCACAGATTCACAGTCCCATCATAGGACCCAGCAAGTAGGAGATCTGAATTCTTGTGATTAAACCTTAAACATTTTATAAACGTTTTTGAATATAAAATTTGATACGGATTATTAATTTCATTTAAATTATATAATAAACAATTTTTTGGTGAGTCATTTAAAATTTTTTTATAATTATTAACACAATATGAGATGGCTAGTCTTTGTGTATTATCTGTTGACCATTTGATGGAAGTAACATACCTCGAGTATTTTCTAATTTTGTCTTTAATAATTATCATCGACTTTATTTTGAACTCCTCTTCAGTCTCTTTTTCATCTTGGAAATATTCTTTGTAAATAGCTATGCTATTATTTTTGTTAATAATTCTCGTCGTTTCATTCATTAATATTTTTACGCTGTTAATTGTATTTATGTCTTTGTCTAATCTTTTAACATATTTTATTTTATTTTGTTGATCACTCAGATCTATATCTTTTGTCCATCCTCCTTCATTGTGATAAAAAAATTTGTTTTGTAACTTAACGCTTTCTATATTTACATAACACTCACTTTGTTTTTTTACGTTTTCATCACTGTAGTATATATTTTCCTTGAACATGTATTTATTTTGCAACTCTCCGTTTGGCTCAATTCGCCCCACCACTTGGCTCTTTGACTTGGTGAACCCGCACGGTAGCCCGACATCGCTCTTTTTTTTTGTGTAACAGTGGTAGTAGTCGATCATTTCGCATGGAGCAGGGGAAGTGAACAAGCAAGCGTAGGGGTAAGTGTAGCGGCAAGCGAAGCGGCAAGTGTAGCTGCGGGAGCACCTTCGTCTCAGATGAAGCGTGCCCGCGTTGGGGTGTAATTACGATGGATGTGGAGGCACCGCGGACGGGGGAAGAAAAAAAAGGGGGGTTGCTTCTCCCTCTACGTGCAGACGCGCGACTTTTCCTAACACTTGGAACAGTGATTTTCGATCCAGCTCTTCTCTCGCGCATTCACCTGCCTGACTAACTTGTCATCTGCAAACCTGTACACGAGACTCTCCTTAACTTTGCAATACCCGTCGCCTAGGGAGGAGAAAAAAAAAAAAAAACACAGCGGTGTGGGTGTATGTACAAGTGCATGTGCACACACTTCCATTGATGGCTAGACAAAAAAAAAAAAAAAAAAAAAAAAATGCACACACAACTCGGTATGTTCCTCAAAAGAGGGAAGCACTCGTATACCTATGTCATATATATCATCCAAGAAGGCATTCGTTTTTTCCTCTTCTAAAACAATTTCGTTCTTGTTAATTTCTTCTTTAAAGAAATAGGGAGAGTCCACAAGGTATTTCCACCTCTCCTCATACTCCAATCCGTCACTGTAGTAGTACTGTCCCTGGACAAGTTTCCCGTTTGCCCAGGTCCCTCTATACTCCCCCTTGTCTTTAAAGGCTAGGGTACCTATCTCCATGGGAACGGTGGTAAAAGTGGAAGGGGTACAGTTTGTTGGGGGAGGGGAAGGAGAAAAATGGAAGGACACTCTTACAAATGAATGAAGTGGAAATAATCCACTTTTTTTTTTTTTATGTTTGCTTTTCAAGAGGGACGTGACCCCCCACACACACAAGCCCTCTGACCCACCTTGCCCATGAAACTTCTCATTCTTAAATTCTCCCACGTACACATTCCCATTCGGGTAGGTATACCTCCCCCGCGTTTTCTCTTCGTCCAAGTACACGATTTGTGACATGCGTGCGGGGGGAACTAGGCAGAAAAAGGTAGGCAAAAAAGGTAGGCATAAAAAGTAGGCAGAAAAGGTAGGGAGAAAAAAATACACACCGAGGTTGGACAAAGCGAAACTGCTATCCCTTTCCGATGTTTGTCCCGCCTTTGAAAAAAAAAAAAAAAAAAAATGTGGATCCCTCTCACCGGTTAGGGAAGTTCAGAAGAACTTTTTTCCCACTACTCCCTGTGCCAACCCGCTTGTGTGTGCACACTTTTCCCAGTGCGCGCTTCTTTCTTTTGAGTAGTCTCAGAAATCACGTCTCACTGCGTTGCACTTCCCTTTTTTTTTAAGTGAAAACGGGGAAAAACACACCTCAGGGGGGGGGGGGAGGTTCGGACAAATCACATGTCTATGCGTGTCTTCCCCTTTTTTGGCGAGTTCGAACCATCGGGTGTGTTCTTACAAACGCCGTGGCGATTCAGTTATCTCAGTTTCGCAAAGGACTGGAGTGGAGAATACATGCAGGCACGCTACGGATATGTAGGGAGACGTTACACATATGTAGGGAGACGCTACACATATGTAGGGAGAATAGCGCACTGTGCATAACACATACGAGAGGGTTCTCACAAGAACCCCGCATGGATTACAAAAAAGGGGGAGGAAGTGCTCCCAGTAGGGCACGGCGGCGTAATCGCACAAAAGAGGTAGGCCACACCAACCGATGCGGCACGCATCACTTCATCTTGAGCGCGTGGGACCAGCGCAGAGACACGTACGTCGCGGCCTTTATCACAACGTAGAAGCTGATGAGGATGAAGATGGAGTAGGAAATGTGTAGCTTTGCAAAACGCTTATCTATGATGACCTCCCCTGGGAAGGAACCCTGGCCTTGGCACACTGCGGAGAGGTTATCCTCAGAGCATTTGATAAGCGCGTCATTGAACTTGATTTTGGCTAGCACCGAGGCGGAGTACGTTTGGTAGGACAACCACTGTAGGTATCTGAAAGGTACTTGCAATTTCGCTATCTCGACGTAGAACCCATTGGTGAGCGTCATGGTCAGCAAAACAACAGAAAGGAAACTAACAGCCTTGCTGAAATTATCAAACAGGGTAGATATAAAATACCCCAGAGAGCTACTAATTAGAGCATTTAACAAAGTCACAAAGGAGTAACTTACATACACTCCAAATTTAAGCGTCCCGTACAAAATCAGATGTGTGATTAGAACCCAAAAAGCAATTAATGTGAAGAAAAAGATAAATTCTGCAAAAAGCTTAGAAAAAAAATAATTGCTCACTTGGAACGTTTTCATGTTCCTCTCTTTTGCTATGACTTCTCTCTCTGAAGGAAAAGAGTACAATGATAAGTAGGCCGGATAAAAAGTCCAGTAGGATAGAATAAAAAAAATAGCCCCAATGGTATCAATGATCCCATCCTCTGTGTCCTCTTTAAAAGTTTTTGACCACAAGAATCCAAAAAGGGTTAAAATGACAACCAAATCGATCACCTTCACTATGGTAATTTCATCAATGATAATTTTTTTCAATCCTCTTGTAAGGAGAAAAAAGTTTTGTCTAATGTATGGTGTCTTTCTTTCTTGTAAAGAGATTAACACTTCTACTGCTTTTAACTTTTCCAGATCCTGTTCCCTTGCCTTATTTATTTCTTGTATAGAAACAGTTGAAGATTTTTTTCGTACCCCCAATGGTGACTTACCGCTGCTGTGTACTTCCTTACTCTCATTTCCTTCCTTCGCCAACAAGGAATCATAGTCATCATGGATCACTTTATTATCAATAGAGTCTGTGTCCATGTAGTAACCCATCTCTTTATCATACCGAAGATACTTGTTATAATTTTCCAAAAGGATGGATTCATATTTTGTGTTGCACAATACGTCCATCAGGTAGTCTGCAATATTCCAGCCGTAAGGACAAATGAACCCAACTTTTTTTAAGTACTTACTTAAGTTGGTTGTTTTCCCATGGTATATTATGTACCCATTTGTTATTGCTATGAGTCTATCAAATTTACTAAACACTTGGCTACTTGGCTGATGAAGAGACGATATGATGGTGGTATTCGAGATGGTAGCTATTCTCTGAATGCACTCTACTAAGGACAAAGCTGATGATGAGTCTAATCCACTCGTTGGTTCATCCATGAGAAGTAATGGTGGGTTCGATAAAATTTCATTTGCTATGGAGAGTCTTTTTCTTTGTCCTCCACTTATCCCCCTTACAAAAGCATCCCCTACTATGGTATCCTTTACATGGCTTAGGCTCATTATATCCAATACCGAATGCACCAATTCACGTAACTTGTTTTTGTCTCTAATGTCTAACTTTAACTTGGCAGTAAATTCTATCGTTTCGTATACTGTTAATCGTGAGAAGAAATAATCATCCTGCAAGACGTAGCCCATGTAGCTCTTTATATTCTTATTCCTTTTCGTATCGTTAATGAGGAAATTTCCCTCCACACCTTCCGTCACTTTCATGGACAAAATATTCAACAGTGTTGTCTTTCCGCTTCCGCTGGGGCCCATGATCACTGTTATTGTTTGGGGCAGCAGGATGCCCTTTATTCCGTGAAGAATTTCAAGCTTCCCATGATCCACAGTGTACTTTACGTCTGAGAACTCGTACTTTATTTTGTCGTACGCAGCGTGGGGGTCCTTCGCGCAAGCCTCCATCATTGAGGTGTGGGGGTGAAGCTCCCTAAAGTTTGCTTAAGGTGGTAAGTGTCCTCTTTCTCCCTCAGAGGTGATCTGCGTGGTGGGC
Organism: Plasmodium fragile; assembly: GCF_000956335.1. Taxonomy (NCBI): domain Eukaryota; phylum Apicomplexa; class Aconoidasida; order Haemosporida; family Plasmodiidae; genus Plasmodium; species Plasmodium fragile. The sequence continues at coordinate 33,964 of NW_012192584.1, read as the reverse complement.
AATTTTTGCCTCCTATTTCGCTCTTGCGTTTGGCACCTGTTTGTCCTTTTCCCCCGTTGCGCATCCTTTTGTGCCTTTCCTACGCGCCTCTCCACTCACCTTCTATATGTCGCTCGTGTTGATGTGTGTACTATCTGCTTGCGTTGTGCGTATGTTGGGTCTTCCACGAACATATGCGAAAACTTTCGGCCTTAAGTTTACTTCACCTTTCGCTGTCTGTGGTGGCTGTTAAATTTTCTCCACTGAACAGTGTTATGCTGTACATTCTTCGTTCCGTGAATACAACATGTACCTTTGCCTACTCTACTCTTACGCATATGGACCGAGCGCGCGCGCTTGGGTGTTATATACCCACCCCCCTAGCGCGGTCTACCCCTATCGGCAAATACCCCCACGCAGACGAATGTACGTACACTTATTTCGGTAAACGAAGCGTCAGTGGGTAAACAAAACAAAAAAAAACTGACCCTTTTTTTTTTTCTACCTCCCTAGTTACACATACGTGTCACAAGCGAACGATAGCCACTGCGAGGCTTCCCAAAAAAAATGACAAAAAAAAAAAATTATCTTAACTAGGACATAGTCTGGTAAGCAATTTATGTGATTGAAAAAAATTGCGAAAGAGCTTCACAGTTCTACATTCGCTAATTTGCTTAAAGGTAAAGAAAAAAGCAACATACATTTGCTTTTTCATATGCATACAACCACTTATAGACTTTTTTCCCCTGTTTCCATCGCTCCAAGAACGTTTCGCCCACTTTTTCCTGTTCTTATGTCGTGGCACCTTATACCCTACACACTTCGGAAACTGGGTCCTCTTGGTCACACGCGATGGGCTGAAAACTGGGACCGTTGGCAATGCTGCATGTTCGCGTGAGTAGGGTGAGCAGCGAAGGAGGTAGCCAAATGGGAAAACAATAAAAAACATAAACAAAAGAAAAATATAATAGTAACAGTAATGATGAAAAAAAGTCATAATAAATAGCTTTTTTTTTTTTTTTTTTGGAAAATTATGACCCGATCAGAATGTTTTTCCTCCAAGGTGTTCATCGCCCCCTCTCCCCCCGTGGCATTCACCGCTGCGCTACTTTTCTTCACTTCTCTTTTATGTAAGTCCCCCACTTCTTCTCAGATGACCCCATTCACACTTTCCACAAAAGCGTCGTAGAATTTACTGGGCTCAAAAAACTTCACAAAAAAAGGGTTACACAAGCCACCTCCCACCCCTGTGGAATAAAGAAAGGCAGTTGCCTGACTTGTTAAGGTAAAAAGGTGTACGTAAAATTCCCCCTCCGGTTTTACCTTGTATATTTTTTTCATATCACATTTACCTTGCTTCAATTCGTAACAAAATATTTTGCACACATTGTAGGAGAAGTGGTGGGTTTGGGGGGCATGCGTCTTTTCGTTCTCCACGAAGGGGAGGTTTTCCTGCACATAGGTTAGGAGATCCTCCAAAAAGTGAATTGTTTTTTCTATTAACATATTTTTAAGTACATCATTTTTGCACACGTTGAGAAAGTACACCCGATTTGTTGAGTGTCCCCATTTTTGATGATTCTTCGAAAAAATATTCACGGCGAAGGTTATGTGTCCATTCACAAAATGGACCAGATATTTCAGGGCAACTTTATGGGTACCGCTTCGATTCCCCAATCGAATTGACTCCTCAAGGGGTCGTTTCTCATGTGGACACTTCTCCAATCGGAAGAAACTTTTCACCACCTTGTTATTCACCTTGGCCTTGCTAACATGGCGCAGTTTTCCCCTTCCTGTGCACCCACCGGGGATGTTAAAAATAGATAAATTTTTATTAACTCGCTTTTTTTTGCATATATGGTGTAACAATCTTTGTACTTCTTCTTCGTTGAGGTTGGGTGGTGGGTCACCATGATCATGCTGACTGGTAGTTATTATGTCTCCCCGGTGAGATAATGCTTCCCTTACATATAATAGAACACCCTTTGCCTCCTCCTCGAATTGATTCACTATGCCCAGTAGTTCTACCCTGTGTGCGTTTACATTCAAAAGGGCGTTTCTTCCGACGTAGAGTTTGTCCGCCATTTTGTCCATCAGAGCTGGGCCCAATATGCGAACCGTCTTTTTCATGTTTCGCAGTTTGAAAAAGTTGGCGTAATCTTCTTTTTCTGCGTGCGCCATAGGTGACTTGCCACGGCTATTAAGGGGAGTGCCCATATTGGCCGGTTTAGCGGCGTTAGCTGCGTTGGCGGCGTTAACAGTTTTGGCGGCTGTCGCTCTGTGAGCAGAAAGAACCTCCTCGTAGTCCACTCCGCTGTCTCCTCGCACCCCCTCAGGGGTGGCTTCTGCGCCGCCCGAGAAATGCTCATCCATGCACACGGGCCTCAAAATAAACGTATTCATGAATGTTCCTTTTGTCCCTCGCGCTCCTCTTTCCAAGATGTGCGATTTGTTACTCAATTGTTCACCCGTATGGGTGGCACCCTTTTTGTCGCGCTTGAGGAGGACCCCCATGCCGTTTCGAAGATACAAATAAATTTTTTTCTTCCACTTTTCTCTTTTAATTTGTTTGATGAATTCGTCGAACCGGCTCCGCTGCAGCGCTTCCTTGCATGTCGCCTTTTCCCCCCCCTGTTTGGGTGTCCCCCTACTTCCACCGGCGTTGTTGAGCCACGTTTGACACAAATTTCCAATCACGTACAGGTAAAAATATAGAAGCAGTTTGTGCATTTTTAAGAGGAAGGGAAATTCTCCCTCCTTCAGAAAGATCCTCCGTATGGCTTTCTTTCTTTTCCTTTTTAACCGTTGCAGTCCTTCCGCATGGGGGTGGAAGTGCGCAAGGGAAAGTTGACCAAGACCATTGCGCTTCTCTCGAGTGGAGGTATGCACACTACTGGAGCGCCCCTCTTGTGCGTAACAAACGTAAAGGTATGGAAAAGCTACAACCACGTGGTGGACGTGTCTTAACATATGCACGAGGTCCCAGTTGGCAAACTTCTCCCTTTTATGACTAAGGCTAAACAAAAGGAAACATACTCTCTTCATTATTTTAAAGATTATTCCTCTGGTGGATAAAACTTGGAAGGCATAAAGTAGCTGAACCTGTTGAAGACTCTTTTTCTGCTGATTTTCCGTTCCTGTGTTTTTATCGTTTTTATGCGAGGGGGAGGGATGAGTATAGCCAGTTGTGCATTCCATTAGGGGACCATCTCTACCACACCAGTTGGTGTTAAGTATGGGTGGGAAATCCTTCCTAACGAAGTACACACATATGCACTCGCTCCTTTTCGTCCATCTTATTGACATCCTAAATTGTCTGCACCAGGTTAACATATGAGTAACATTTGTGCAGACCTGTTCGAGTCTCCTTTGAGCAAAATGTACATCCACTTTAGGGTTAAAGAGGTTGCACTGGGTTAAAATGGGTTCAATTTTGTGAAGCAGGTTGGGAATGCCCTGTGTGGGGGGATACTTTTGGTGTCTTCTTTGTGGATCTCCTGTGATCACTTCTGTGGAGTACTCCTCCTTTGCCAGGAAAAAATTATCTTCAATGTCGTAAAAGGTGTATGAGTAAATTTTTTGTTTGTTCTGTACATTTTTGCCGAAGCGACGGAATTTTATGTACCCCTTGAGAGTCCTGTTTGTAAGATATTTTTGGAGCTTCCTGATCAACTTTTTCTTCTGCTTATACATAACTCGAATCGAATGAGACAGTTCCTCAAGGAAGGAAGTAATGACTGGGGGGGGAAGTGATGTAACCCTCTCCTTGACCAAAGCACATTCAGTTGGCGTAGTGTCCTTACGCAATTCATTCGAAAGACACACAATTTGGTACTGGTCTCCTCCATTAAGGATGCCCAAAATGGGTGAAATAAAAACAAAGAAGGACTTAGTCATTTTGTGGAAGGTCAAAAAAATTTCCTTTCCCCTTTCCATTTTGCATGTATAAATATGTATATGACAATTTGGTTCCTTTAACAATTGGTAGATTTGTTCTGCACAGTTTGTTTCATTTTGGGGGGAGGGATAGTACTTGTATTTTTTAGGGCGATAAAATTTGAGCCACTTTCTTTGCTTTCCGGAAAGGGGGGTAGTAATACATAAATCGACCTGATCCCTCGCATTACCAACATCCCCATCGGTGTATCTGTGTTGAGTACCATGCACATTCTCCACAAGGGAATTGCTTTTTTTCGAGTGGCACACCTTACCCGTTATATCATTCTTCAAATGAACCGTAATGACCCTTCTATGTGGAGTGGACAAAGTGGAGCCGTTGTCTTTCCATTCATTATGACCCCTGTGCTGCTCTTGCGTAGAAGTAGAGTTGAGATGAAAACGATTTTGTGAATGGTTAAATTTTGCACTGATTAGAGAGTTTAAAAAGGGAGAAAGAGTCACCTTGTGATAGGTTCTGTAGTGGACTAACAAGAGATACCGATCAACGAACTTTTTGGAGTCCCCTTTCGAGGGTGGTGGTTCCCTTTTCGAGTTTGCTTCTCCCCCTTGTACCTCGTCTAACTGAGGGAGGGGGAAATTCCCCCCATTTTGGCACCCTACATTGGTGAGAGAGTCATGTGTGCATCCCCCACTTTGTCTTTCCGTCTGGCGTTTGTCTATGCCATCCCTCCCTGCTGTCGCCACATCGTAGAGGAACACTATGAGGGGTGAAAGTGACCCATCTTCTGCCTTTCCCAATAATTCCTTCTTCACATAATGAGTAATTTTTAAGAAAATAAAAAAATCTTTTTCTCTTCTAATCAGTTGGAATGCCGTTTCGGTGGGGATGGCCCGATCAGTCCATCTGACCACTATCTGTTTGCTTTCCTTGCCAATGTGAATTTTTCTTTTTACACAACAGAGTTGGAAGGGGTAACATTTATTATACCTCCTTGCACCCCTGGAGTGACAAAATGTATCATATAATATTTTTCCTATATATTTTGATTCGATTTGTGTATATAAAATTCCTTTTTTTTTTTTTTTTTTTTCACTCCTCCGTTTTCCTCTTTCTCTGCCTCTAGCAGGGGGGAGAGTACATGTTGGACTATCGAGTACCCCCTCAGTCTTTGCAACTCTTCTTGTAACCTTTCCTTGAGCACCTGTTTATCCTTCTCTAGGTTCATCATTTCAGTTGTATCATCCTTTGAAGCGCTCTCTTTTAAAACTGCTGGTGTGTGTGTGTGTGGACCGCAACCAATCCCTCCTCCTATAATATGTGTAAAGTACCCGACCAGCATGGGCATTATATGTGTAGTGAATATTTATATGCATTACCGGCATTTATTTTTTTTTTTTCCTCCCTGTTTTCAAGGACATAGCGACTTCTAGTAGGATAATTGAAATGGCTAGCCTTTTTAAAGGCAACTTTTGGCGTGCCTTTTTTTTTTTTTTTTTTTTTTTTTTTTTTTTGACGATTATACGTTTTAGGGTTTTGGATGGTCCGCCCCAAATTGGTGTTTTTTTTTTTTTTTTTAAATGGAGAACGCTAGTGCAAACGCCGCTTTATTCTTACAAAAGCGTTGCAACCTTGTCGACACGGAAGCGCATGTAACTACATGGGGCTGTTTTATATAATGTAACACAAGTGATTTAGCGCACTTGACGATATACAAAAAAAAAAAAAAAAAGATTTTCCACGTTTGACGCTGTTCCGAACTGGTTAGCCACAGCTACCTACTCCTCGTGGTGAACTATGCCCACATATCACGCATGTACAATTTTGGCAAGCACACATAAGTGAGGGTTGGGGGTAGACCCAACGAAGTATATATATATATATATAACTACTCTTTTATGAAGTGTATTAAATAGGGGGTGGGTGGGAAATCCACACATGTGTTTGTCTGGGTAGGGGATAGATAAAAAGGTAATAACCCCCCCTTCCCACGCTAGCCCGTATTTTGCATGCCTGCTGCTATCGCCTTGATGGAAACTATGAGGGCGTCATTGAGGGAGGTGTAATCAATGTAGGTCTTTGTCACCTCGTCATATGTGGAGTGGTTCGTTTTGGATGCGGGTCTCTCATAGGAAAGACTTATGTCCCCTAGATCTTCAAAAAGGAAATCATTTTCGCCCTCACTTTGTATGTAGGCGGAGGAGTATGATTCAAGCAAGGGATGAAACTTTGGGTTTTTAATTAATTTGCTTTTTTTCCTGCTCAAGTATGAGTGAATGAGCTTGCTTCTTTTCCGGCTGATGGGACTTTCATACGGGCTGTCCATCTCATCCTTGGTCAATGAATTACCTACTTTTTGTTCTTCATCATTTGGGTTTCCCTTCGTGGGTGTGAGTGGACCACCATCTGCTGTGGCGGGGTCAGTAGTCGGGTGATGGGCGCTTTGGCTAAGCACTGGTTCCTCTCCGATGGTAGCATCGATATTCTTTTTAGGTCGATCCATCTCTTGTACCAGTTCCCACTCGCGTTCCTTCTCCCGCAATCGCTTAAGTGCTTGAATTTGAATCAAATTACATACGACGACCCATTTAGTCCTGCTCTCAATGGAACGCTTCGTAAGTAAGTCGTTGTCACAGAAGGTCTTCTCATTTGTAACGAGAGCCGTAAGTTCCATGGCCTTCTTTAATTTCTCCCTGAGCATGACACCAATGTACTTTAGTTCCTGAGGGACCAGAATGTCATACTCCTCGGTAATTTGCAAGCTGGCCTTGGCCATAACCATGCTAATAAGGTTAAAGAAGCTTGTACAGAAGGGCCAATTTTTATACATATCTTGCATGAGCCACAATTTATCCTTTGTTAAGAGATAGTCATACAGTTTTTCAATTCCAAGCCATACAGGTAAATGCATTCGGTTCTGTGTCCACGAGAAAACCCAAGGGATTGCTCTGAGCGATTCTACATTTCCTTGTTTCCTCTTTGATGGTCTTGATCCCAAATTCAGTTTTCCTATTTCAATCTGTGGGGTTGCACATCTAAAGTAATTCACAAAATTTTTATTTTCATACACGACCTGTCTGTACTCTTTTGTGGTCAGTTGGCTCATTTCATCCATGAGCTCTCTCCATTCGTCCTTCACCAAGACGGTATTTTTTAAGAGAGAGCATTTCAGTAGTGCACTGATATATGTTTCAATGGAGCGTAGCATCATACCCTTAAGGCCAAAATCTTGTGCAATGACTTCTCCTTGTATAGTAACCCTAAGATAATTTTTTATCGTATTGATTGGTTGTGAGAGTATAGCTAGATGTTGTGGTCCTCCTCCTCTACTAACACTACCTCCTCTTCCATGAAAAAATCGGACCTCTACAGAATATTGTTTTCCTATGTGTACAAGTTTTTCTTGTGCTTTGAATAATTCCCAAGCAGATGTGAATCTGCCTCCATCTTTTCCTGAATCTGAATAGCCAATCATAATTTCTTGTTTATTATCAAAATGGGTTCTTAAATGGGTTCTATACCATGGGTTCTTAATTAAATTTTCCAAAATGGTGCAAGAAGTTTGAAGAGATTGAATTGTTTCTAACAGAGGAACAACTCTTTGTGTCTTTCTCTTTGCATTTTTTTTCAATTCCTTTTGAAAAACCTCCACTAATAAAATGTCTGAAGCGTGGTTACACATAGATACGATATATGCCCCCAGTGAACTCTCCTCAATTTGTGAACACACATCAAAAGTTTTTATGACGTTTAGGAAATCGCTGGGGACATCTTCCTCCTGTTCTATATTTTTCGGTATTAAGGGTCTATTGGATTGAAGAATGTTTGTAAGGAAATTTATTTTTTCTTCTTCACACATAAGGGAGTACTTTTCAGTTTGTAATTTCTCACATATGTAATCCATGGCCTGAATGTGTTTCTGTGATTCTTGTCTAATGTCAAGTTTCATGAGGTGTAGGCCAAATATTTTAACATTTCGAATAACATCTTTTAAATACCCTTCAGCAATGAGAGCATTTCCCGAGTCAGACAAACTCCTATAACACTCCATAAGAATTTCTTCAAACTCTTCTGAATTTTTAAACATTAATTTTTGAAAATTCTTATCTACTGGTTGGTGAGAAATGAGAGCTTTATAAACTTGCACAGTACTTTTGAGCTTAGCCCAAATGACTAGAAGAGCTCTCCTGTATATTTCTCTCTTGTTAGACTTGGAAAAGGGAGAAAACCAAAGAAATTTTTGTGCTAAATATTTTTTATCTTTATCGAAGATATATTGAGAGACGTCATCTTCGAGGAGTTTAACATACGTTTTAAAATTTTGAGTACAATGGTGTAGGGTTAAATTTCTTATCAGTTTTTCTACCATAGGAATGAATAATTCACATCCTCTTATTCTGTTCATGTAACAAACGTATCTTGTAGTTTCAGGTAGAACAAATGGATTTCCATCTCTGTCACCTCCTGCCCATGAAGAGAAGAGACAAATGTTCGACTCCAATTTGATTGGAGGTAAATTATATTCATAAAATACATTATCTATATACCTCATAATATGAGGTATTCTGTAAAAAATACAATTTTCAACAATGTCGACTAGGGATATGGCTTCATCAATGGGTGTGGGTTTAATTCTTCGAATGACGTCTGTTTTCCATGCGGCTAGTAAATACGTTTTCAAATTATCGTACAAAATTTTTTTTTTGTATAATTCTTTATCTGTGTTATCTAGCTTGAGTAACAGTTCTGCTAGCTGTATGTAATTTTTCAGGAGGGATGTCCTAATGGCTTGTGTCGGATGGGTCGTCAATACAAAGTCTATTGTCTGGTTACACAGTTGTTCATAAATTTGGTTAATTTCAAAGCCGTTTTTAATTAACATGTGGAAAGTTCCCTTTAGCGTTTCATACACAGACCCATATATTCTTTCGTTTGGGGTGAAGGACATATCGAATGCTTTTCTCCTCCTTCCTCTATGAGCCCACTCTGCAAAATTGGATAACACACACATGTGGCCAAATGCATTTACAATGGTACCTAGGTATTGGTCATCTAAATTGTAAATGGAATTTTTTAAAGAATTAAAATTTTCTTGTGTTTGGTTTTCACTGTACTGTTCCGATAAATCATGTATCGTGCATAGGGTTTCGAATAATTTGTGTGGGAGGTTATCCTTGAGCATGTCGAAGAGGAGGAAATCCAGTGCCTTGATGTCGTCCTTGAGGGGCTTTATGAAATCTACTGGGTTTTTGGTTTCCACCATTTTGCCTTCGATGAGGAACTTGAGCTTTCGCTCCCCGCAGGGGTCTCCCCCCTCGGCATTCTCTTGCGGGTCGACCTGTTCCAGCGGGTCATCATGCGTCTGCTCCGGCGTCTCATCTTGATGCGGGTCATGGTGCCCGCCATGGCTGTCCCCTTGGGGGCATCCCTCCTGGACGCTCGCCTCGTCCTCCATCCTCGCCCAGCTACCCTATTGCTGTGCGCGTGTCCTTTCTGCGAAGAAGCCAAATGTGTAAAGCGGAACGACTTAAGTCACACACACACACAACAGGGGGGGAAGCTTTTTTTTTTTCTTTTTTTCTTATAAAAGGGTCAATATGTGTGTGGAGGGGGAGAAAGGAGGCTCTTCACAGGATGCGTTTTTAAAGAGTTCTCCAAAATGCGACGCTCGCGTGGATCTCCAAAAGGGAAAACAATTCAGAAAAAGGCACAAAATTTTTTCACTGCGTTTTTGCAGTACAGGTGGGAACTTCGACGAGGTGTGATCAACGAGGTGTGATCGACGAGGTGTCATCGACGAGGGGGGGTCTCTTCCTGAAATGTGTGTATATTCACCCACGCACATTTGTTAGCCGTGCAAAGGAGAAGCCGACAGGGGAAACAAGGAAAATGCGGTGAACCGTATTGAATTAAAAAAAAAAAAAAAAGGGTACATATACAATTGGATCACATTTACGTGATCGTCTCTCTCTTTTTCATCCGAACGGAGCTGCTAAAAGAGGACACCCCTTTTTTTTTTTTTTCTTCTTGAGTTGGGGTATGCATGTCGTATTAACAGGAACCGAGTGCTCCTTTCTCGTCGTCAAAACGGGGGGGGGGTGAGGAAAAAAAAACTGAGTACTGAGCAAGTGACCAAGCCAAGGGTGTAGTCTTGCACAAAATGAAAATGCGGCACACACACGTTGTGATCGATGAGAGGCGATATTGGCAAGTGCACAACGCGGGGGAGAGGCAAAAAAATTAAGGACGCAGAGCACCTGCGTAGATCTACACCTGCAGTAAAAGTGGAACAGACGAAGGAAACACTCTCCCCTTTTTTTTTGCAGGATAAACCGTTTTGGTAAAATGTCTATGTGTGTACCTTTGGCTTTTTTTTTTTTTGACAAACCTGGCATGTAGCCATCCCCCACCAATCGCATCGCTTTTAAAAAAAAAAAAAAAGCTACGTCCATCGTGTAAAGTAGGCGAAGTATGCGACGGATCATCCCTCCTGTCGCCACAACAGAACTAGCTAATAATTGCAAAGCACAACGTCCGCAAACCACTTGTGCTGCATACCACTTGTGGGCAGAGAAGTTGCCCCCGGAGCATTATCACCAAATGGAATTTAACCCCTCATGCAGCGAAGAGAAAACAGAGCAGCATAAAAAAAAAAAAAAAAAGGGAGGGATTTTATTTTTCCTCTTAGCAATATAATATGGGGCTGTAGAGGCTTCTTTTCTCCTCGTCTTACTGCAAATGTGTGCACCTGCACCAGTTGTGACGATAAATATTTTTGTTCAACTAAATAGCTTTTTAGACTTTATGCCAAAATGGAGTGGCTACTGCTTGGTGTGAGCCGTTTGGAGGGGCCGTTTCGGCGTATGTACATATATATACATATGTATGCGTGTGCGTGGAGGGAAATATCAGGATGTCCATTTTCTGTGCTGCGCGAAGCTTCGTGAGGTACCCTTAACAATACATGTGTTCATGTAGGCAGAAGTGTGTATGCAGTTGGCCAGCAAGAGGGAAGAACGAGAGGTGTAGTTCGTCATCCTAACTGGGCAAGTGTCCACCTGGGAAATTGTAACACATTTGCTTCTTTTTTTTTTTTTTATAAGGTATGGCGCTGCGTGTTCGTTTTTTTGGTAGCTCGGTGGCTGTGCCAATTTTTTAGAAGGGATACTCTCTCTACCAGTCACGCGCATAAACATGCCCCCTGTAGACTTGCGTACAATGGCCACAAAGTGAAGGGGGAAAAAAGACGAAGAAATGCTCACAACGACTGGTCTTTTTGCATTCGTTCCGTTCATTACATTGCATGTGAAAGCAGAGAATTTCTGCTTTGCTCGTTTCATCCCACATGGTGCCATTTACATGTACCAAAAATGAAGTAAAAAAAAAATTATATAAATAAAAAAAAATAAATAAACCCCAAAGTGAGAATAAAAAATCGCTTCAGATGACACAAAAAAGAATAACTGGGGTATCCATCTTAGTTGCGTGAAACGTTTCGCAATTTCTGATCGATGTTTTATTTTATTATTTATTTATTTTTTTTTTTTTTTTTATACTCCCCAAGGGTGTTGCCCAAATTATGCATAACTCGCTTAGCCATTGGGGTGAACAATGGAATGGCATATATATATATGTTGTTCCTGTTTGCGTGTTTGCCCGTCGTTTTTGAATTTTTATTGTCTCCTCCCCTCCACACCTCAGTAAATTATACATACACAAATTTTTTGTATAGCACGCCGATGCCTCTTTTTCCCTTGGGCGTTGATTTTGGCAAAATTTTGGAAATTTATTCCATTTTTTTTTTTTTTTTTTTTTTAAATATTTTTTTTTTTTTAAAATTTTTTTTTTTTTTTTTTTTTTTTTTTTTTTTGCTTTAAATCTCATGGCTATTTTTGCCACATTTGTTTTGTATGTTTTTTCGCATTTGGACTTATATTTTTTTGTTTTACTCTCGTTTGTGTTTTTTGTTGCCCCGTTGGTTCTTTCTCTCCCCATAGATGTTTTTTCTCCATTGATGCGTCTGCCCGTTTGGCCAAAAAAACATGAAGAGAAAATGCTTGTAAGGCGGCACATCGCCTCCCCAACACAACGTGCGTGCCCCAACCTGAGCAGCTACCAAGTTGGCCCCTGTGCAGACCACATCGCAACGTTGAAGAGGGGCAGGGAGGAAACGGCATCCCAGAAGAGGGAAAAAAACTCAGCACACGATCAATACGATTGTATGATCATATAACACCCACACGCCGGCACAGGGAATGCGCTATACGCACTTATAATGACCCTATGAAGGCGCCCAGCCCCCCCCTTCACGAGAAAAAACACGCAAAAATGAATTACATAGAGAGGAACAAAATTGAAACTATTTATAAGGACGACTACACAGACTTCACGAGACTTAGCGACTTTGAAATTTTTACCAAAGATATTTTAGTGAGCCTAAAGAAATTGAATATTGTGGAAACCAAGAGGAAGTATGAAAAGAAATATGCATTTGCTAACGCTGAGCAGAGGGACAAGCCTCTGGCCCCTCTTTCCCTGTTCATCACTGTAGACGACACGTGTAATTTTTTAAAAAAATTAATAATAAAAAAGGATTACTGTATAAAATTAAATTATATTTATTACCCTCATAATAAATGTCAAAATGTGATCCCCTTTAATGTGAATGAAAATTCTCACCTCTACAAGAAGAATGTGAAAACGGTCAACTCGTTTTATTGTTTGCATGGCAATTTGAATTGCTCCGAGATTGTTCTTTTCCCCGCTAGGACTTTTCCCATACAGCGTTTTTTTTTCGGTAATTTTTTTTTTTTTTTTTTTTTTTTTTTTTTTGTGCTGACCACGGTTGCGCAGTTTGGCTAGATTGCGCAGCGATGCGTCCTACCACTCACACATGCGTCTTTTTCCACCGCCCCACTCGCCCCTTAGTGAACGAATACGTGGAACTCGAAGTCATAGACAGGAGTGCCCCGGAGGAAGAGCAGTACATCATCCTAGAAAGTCTGTCCCTGAGTAACCTAATGTTAAACGCGTTGAAGCAAGCCCTGGATGAGTTGGAGATTTGCCTGCCGACCTTCGTTGCGGTGGACAAGAACTACTACATATACCATGGCCATTTCTACACGAGCGACTACACCTACTTTAAGTGCATGCACCCGTACATAACGGTGCACAGGAGGGACTCCGGGGCGGCACGAGGCACGACCAACGCAGCTGTCAACGCAGCCGTCAGCGCATCCGCCATCGATGTGCCCCAGAAGGCCAACTACGTCTCCCTGTACAAGGGCACAGGGTTCGAGGTGAACTACAACTCCTTCAAGTTCTTCAACTACTTCAAATGCTTCTCGTACGACCAGCTGGTGGCCCTCTTCTCCCTCTTCATTTATCTGTCCAACGTGAGGGGGAAAAATATTTACAAAATAAATGTGTATATAAAAAACATATACTTGATTGACAAGCCACAGTGCAGCCACATGCTCAGGGCCATAAATCTGAGGAACAAAAAATTCAGCCTTTTAAAAATGCTGATCAGGGGAAAAAAAGGAACAGCAAGAGGGGAAGGAAAGGTGGGGAAAGGATGGGTAGATTGGAAAAAGGAAAATGAAATATATAGGAAGAAGAGTAAACAAATATACATTTTTAAAAATACGTACAAAAGGAATTCCTACGACAAAAGAATTTTGCCTCACATGTACCTAAACCATATTTATAATTATATAAAGAGAAAAAAATTTTATGGACGAAGAATATTTCTTTGTTGCCATGTGAAGGAAAGGAATGGCTCCCTCGGCATCAGGGGTGATAGTAGTGAGGCAGCAGGCCCGCTCAGGTGGTGGATTGTAAATCGTAGCATTGGAGAAGAGGAAAGAAGAATAGCTACTCGAAATTACCTGTACAGCATGAAAAATGACCTTTTTGGAAAACCCAGTTATTACCAATTTAGCGCTTTAAAGAAGGTAAAATTAGTGAATGCCTTATCTGATGATGCGAGAGGGGAAGATGAGGAGGAGGAACAACAGGAGGTGGAGGAGGGGGGGGAGAATGATGATGATGATGGTGAAGGGGACAATAATGAAAAGACTCTTCCAGATTATTCCGATTCATCTCTTATGTTTTATCCCTGCCCATCTGTAACTCAAAATAGCAATTATGAAGGAAATTTGGAAAATGTCAAATCCAGGAGGAAATCCACCTTTGAAGAAATAAATCGACTATACCATAATTTGAGGAGCCACAAGAATTTACCTAAGAGTGAGAGCAGCCCCTTTGTCTCCATTTATGTGTTGAATTTTATTAACAACATGGAGTATAAGATATTGGGTGGGCTGGCCAATGTGAATGGTGATGGTGGTGGGGTCGCCTCTCATATCGATGCAGTTTCTAATATGAGCAGTGGGATGTCATCCCTCATTGGTGGATCCTCCAACCTAAGTGGAGGCCCCGTTCATGTGAATCCCCACACAAACTTGCGAGGCACTGAGATGGACAAGAGGAAAAGGAAAAAAGGAGTCATGAATGTTTGGAAAATCAGATTCATTAACAATGATAAGTACAAAGGAAAAAATAGCTTCCTCTTAAAGAATATACTTAGGCTATACTATAACGAGTTATTAGAATTAAAAAAAAAAAGGAATGACAATGGAAAGCAGTGCAGCAACGATATGATGACCTCGGTGCAACACTATGTGATGGAGTTCATGTCACTTAAAAACAAGGAGTGGGTAAAGGATAGGGAAATTGGAGCTTATAGTTGCTTCAACATCGAGGAGGATTCCACAAGGTACTACATCGACAAGGTACTTAACAACATGTTTAGTAGTAATAAAAAAAATGTGTATGAATGGCCTCGGGGTCGGGGGTCTAGAGGGAAATTGCGGCCAAGGAAAAACGCCTACAATGAGTGTGTCGGTGCAGAGGAGGCGCAAAGCAGCGGTGGGAGTCACTCGAATAATGACGCGGCAATGAATCAGAGTGGTGTAGTAGGGGGTGCTAACCACAAGCCCATCGGGGGAAACCTTTTCGTAAACAAAATTGACGGAGAGCTCTTCCCCCAGAAGAAAAATCGAGGGTATCACAACCTGTATGAGAAAGATGCCAAGGAGGTGCACTTCATTTTAAAGAAGGGAGACAATTTTCCCAAGAGGAGGGGTTGCCCTTTGTATGACAGGAGGGGCTTCCCTTTATATGATAGAAGGAGCAGGCGTGGGAGGGACCCTCGGTGTGGTGTGGGGGGAAAGGGGAAAAAAGTACAAAAGAAGGGGCAACAACAAAAGGGGGGCAGTCAGAGTGCTGAAAGCGACGATCATGTCGAGAGTGACAGGAGGAAAACGGCGCAGAGAAGCCAAACGAAGCTAGAACAACTGGTGAAGGATTTCCTCAAAATTAAGGAAAAGTACTTCCTGTGCCACCACGAAGAAAGAATAACCATTTTGTTCTTTTACCTCATCAGCCACTCGAGTAATTTAAAAACATTTTATTACATCTGGAATCAGTTCTTTGACATTGTGCGAAATAAATACGAGAACAACGAATATATTTTCAATGACCAAATGTTTCTGTCTTATGGTCCTTTGAATGTTTATTCGTACAGATGCTCCATCCTGTCTCAATACATAAAGGCGTTAAACATTTCTACTCAGCAATTTAAAATTAACGAAATGAAAAATCATATGAAATTGAAGAAGACGCTAAGTATTTTTTGTAACGACAGCGATAATCCTTTGGGGAAGGAAAACTCCAACAATGGAAGTCTGTCCAATATAAATGAGAATGAAGCTTTTTTAAGCATTTCTCAGAGTAAGAGCAGCAATAGCTTGAGCACTTTTTTTAAGAAAAATACATTTGAGGAAAATGTTTTTTATTCTTGTGAAATGAATGATAGCAGCAGTGTGTGCAATCGGAATGGTTACTATGGAGGCGTTCGAAATGAAAACAGCTCACCCAATTTGGAGTTGGAGTACAATGGGAGCACGGAGTCGATTGCGCGTGTTGCGTCTCAGGCGCCTCCCGCGCCCGGTCTCTCCTCTGCCAGCAACAGCGCCAGAAGCGGTGCGAACGTTGGCCCGAGTAACGACGCGAACGTTGCCGCCAGTAGCAACAGCATTAGTAGTAACATGGGTGACAACAGCGCAAATGGGAATAGCGGCAAACCGGCAAAATGCAGCAGCAGCAGCGCGCCCCCAGGAACCGAAAAAAAAAAGGCAAACAAAAAAAGAAGCTTGATGATATCGAATTTTTTCCCTTACCCATTAAATAACATGGAGCTGTTCATAACTAAGAACAACGGAGGAACGAAGGAAGTGAATGACCAAGACGATATGATCACCCTCATACATGAAATATTAAGAAGCAACAACAAGGACAGTTACACTTATACGGATTTCACAAAATGGTATAGAAATAATATAGGCAATTTTTGCTACACCTCCCAAAATGTGCTCAAGTACTGTTACAAGAGCATAAAGGAAAGCTACTTTGTTAATGTAGATGTAGGTTATATAAAAGAGAAATGCAAAGAAATTGACGAAAAATATTATAAGGGGGGGAGTACAAATGATTCCCTTCTGAAAAAGGGGAAGGAGGATTACTTGAAGAAAATGTTCCAGTACGTAAAGAACAATTACGATTATATAAACAAAATTAAGTGTCCATTCAACACCTTTTTCGTGGGTGAGCTGAACCTCGACAACCTCCTAAATTTAAATATAATTGATTTACTCGACTGTGCATTTAAGGTCTTTTTCATTTCTTATTTAAACTCCGTGATGAACTCCAAGTTGATTTACGTGAGCAAGATTCAGGACATTCTGGCGAGCATGTTTACCATTATAAAAGGTATTCACAGGAGGGGAAAAAGGAGGAGTAAGAAGAAGAGGAAGAAGAGTAAAGGGGGAGAGGGAAAGCACCGCGGTGAGGGCAATCGTGGTGGTGACAACGTTGTAGAGAAGCCTCCCGGGAGTCAACACACTGCGTCTGAATTGGATAAGGATGCACGAGGGAAGGATGATCACCCTGGTGATGGCAGCCTTCCCAACTCGACTTCCAAACATGATGTTGGTGATGCTGCTGATCGTGGTGATGGAAGCCGTCCCGACTTGAAGAAGGATCACGTAAACCGTTGCCCTCTTCGAACTAACCCTTGTAATAATGATAATGTAGCGAAGCAGGGGAACAGCAGCGATGAAAACTTCCCTTCTGCTCCAAAGAGTGATAACCACCAAGGAGGAAAAGAAGCGCCCCCCACGAGTGATGACAATCGAGACAACCTAAGCCATGCAGCGGCTACTACACTAAGGGACAATCCTCCTGCCCATGTTGTGAAGTCACAAGAAAATATGAACGACTCCGAAATAAACAGCAGCGATAATGTAGACTTTTGCTACAGTAGTGAACAAAAGGCAGGATGTAAAAACAGCTTCAACATTAACAAGGAGGAAAATTATTTTAAAAATTACTCTGTTGATTCAGAAAAAAAAAAAAAAAAAAGTACATGCAAAAATACCAACTTTTCCAGGGAAATTAAAAAGACATGCAAAAAAAGGTACCAAATTATTTTTAACCAGAAATTATTTCTCTTATTTGAAACATGTGAGCAAATGTTTAACAAAGCAGCATGGCTGTATAAAATTTTTAATAACGGTTTGAATGAAAAAAGGATTTTCTCTTTGATTAATACCATCCTGGAGTCGGAAGAAAAAGAAATTATTATCAACCCCAAGGACCAGAAATATTTTTACGACTTTATTAAAAACATTTGTCTCAATGAGAACAACAAGAATAGCGCGTTTGAAAAAAAGTGGAGCAGCAGTGCCTCCAAGTTCCACAAAATAAACAAATCCATTTCGTCAAAAAATTTAAATAAAACTTTTAAGGCGAAAAGCGAGAGAAGCGAAAGGAGTGAGAAAAGTGAAAAAAGTGAAAGAAGTGAAAGAAGCGAAAAAAGCGAACGAAACGAAAGGGGAGCAAAAAATGACAACAACAGCAGCAGTGCTAAGAACCCCGTGATTAATAACCCTTATCAAAAATTGGGTGTATCTGTGAAGGTAAAAAAGAATGATTCACAGCCTTCCCAAACGACCAGTGATGAAAAAAATATGCTCAACAAAGATAAGCTGTCCCTCCTCTTGCACTCTTACAATAAGGAACAGAATATTCAGGAGTGCATTATTGACTTTGTCGACCATAGCTTTGGAGACCCTCTCTACAACACCCCCGCGCGCATGTACTGCAGCGTGAACCCGGTCGACACAACGGTTTCGTTTGTTAAGACGACTTCCATTTTGTGACTCCGCGTTAGTGGAGGGCTTATTTCTGCCGTAGTTAGACCGATTGGGCACCACGTCCGCTTCGTGTTTAACCCATTTTTGAATCCCCCTTTTACACATTAGCAGCCCGTCCATTTGTTTGTTTATGTAACTTTTTTTTTTTTTTTTCTTGTACACTTTTGTCCGCGAATTCTCCACAACTGGAGCAAACCGGTTCCATTCGAACGATGACCGCTTCCGCGGCTGCTTATCTGTATGCACGTTGCGTGTGGCGCCGTGTTTCCCCCAACGCTGGTGAGGTCTTATAAATTATGTTTTTAAAAAAGCATTTGCGCGCAAGTTGGTGACCAGCAAAAAGAAATTAAAATGTAAACGAAATGGATAAGTGAAAAAAAAAAAAAAAAAAAAAAAAAAAAAAAAAAAAAAAAAAAAAAAAAAAAAAAAAAAAAAAAAAAAAAAATCAAAATGCGCTCCGAAAAAAAAAACGCCCAAGCGTCGCAGCGAAAGGGCGAAGGAATATCTGCTTTGTAAAGCCTCTATACGAGGGGGGGGGTATGTGCTATACGAGATAATTAAACAGATCCTTCGCCACACAGTGGTCGATACATATATACATTTCTTCATGCTGCCCAAGACAATTTCCCTTCATTTCTGGTTTGGCCTGTACTCTGCTTACGCAGCTCTGATACTCGTGGACGGGTCGCACACATTTTGCCTGGCACTTTTTTTCCAACTCGATCCTTGGGTCCACGGTCCTTTGACTTTCCTCCCTCTCTTTAAACTTAGGGAAGCGAACAAAAAACTCGGTGTAATACGGGTATGACATGGTTGCGGCTAAGGGGGAGGGGGGATATGCCCTTCCAACGATCGTATGCTCGTCTGTGCCTGCAGCTGGGCGATTTCTTCAGATGCGAGGTTTTTGTGTGTGTATGCGCTTGCGTCACGAGGATTCCGCTTTAACTAAACACAACAGGTGCCCTTCTCCGACTTTTCCTCAGTTGCGCACGCGTACAACTCTCGCGGGACTTGGCTACACAGCGTCTCCTAATGCGATGTAAAATGGGGATGCCGATTTTGTGTTATTTTGCTCGCAAATTGGGGATGCGCAATTTGGGTCACTTGGGCAAGGCGGTGGATACCATGAGGTAAGAAACATGGAAAGGCAACAAGAAAGGGTAAATGAGAAGGGAAAAAAAAAAAAACGAAAAAAATAAAATAAAAAATTGCAATGAGCACAGGAAAAATGTGACACAATTTATCGAAACAGGCGAAGCAAAAAAAACAAAAAAAGGGGAACCGCCTGACGTGCACCCCAAAACTGCGTAGCTTGCCGAGCCCCTAAAAGTGTACACCGCGTGTCCCCCCTTCTTTTGCGAGGTGCACTTGGCGCTTTCTGTGAGAACAAATTACAAATGGAAATTTTTTTTTCAAAAAATGAAATCAACTCCAGCAAAGTTGTATCGCGTCGAAGATTAAAATGAGGTGAATTAGAATCGCATTTGCTTCCAAGCCGTGCCCATATTAGTCTACCGCGCCGGGTACACAAGGAAGGCACAGGGGGAGGAACCCCGCCGCCGCAAATAGGCCCATATAGCTACTTGCGCGCAAAGTTGGATACGTGCAACGTTAGCTGGAACAAACAGTTGGCCTGAAACGTTGTTGCCAGACGTGGAGGTTGAGAGTATTATTGTAAAGCGCTAAGAGTGGAGGTTACAAAGGAAGAACAAATAAGTATACACAACGGTATGCTCCATATATAAGTATGCATGGGACGCTCTAAACATTTATGTTTTTGTTTAGAGGAAGGGGCGTAAATTTGTAGCGGGTCTGTAGTTGAATGAGGCGTGGCCAAGAGGAACAGTGCGGTGTATATCAGGCAGGGGTGTAAGTACATATATGTGCAAGAGCGAATATGTTAATTTGTGTGACGTCGGAAGGAAAGGATCCTCAGGTGAATGCACAGACGTAGAGACACATAAGCGCGCACACCCCTGAGCAAAGTTGTTCAAGATCTGACACCAATGCTATGAGCAGCATGGTTGTGAAACTGGGAGGACCCTCCAAATTGTTCCTCCTGGTATGCTTCATCTTTCAGCACATTGACGCAATTCTGCACCTGAATAATCGCCACGCGAATCACGAAAAGGGAAGAAGTAAACTCAGCGTGAATTTCAAGGGGAGACGCGATATCGCTATGGGGAAAAGAGGAGGCAGGTTCAGCGACAGGGGACACAAATATGCAAAGGTTGGTACTCCATCGATAATGGATTTCGTCTCTCTTAAGGAAAGGAAAAAAAAAGTTCAACAAAGGGCGTACTGTAGTGGGAGGCCCTTAAATGAACTTGGGGAGTATTTGCTACGCCACGTAAGCAGTTCTGTGTTGAGAAGGAATTTGTTTTTTTTAACTCCTCCATTGGGGAAGCAAGATGGGCAGAGAACAACGTGGCGCTTCTACACAGGAAAGGTATGGGAGAAAAAACCCAAGTGTGGATCGAGGCTCGCGATGGGGGAAACGGGCAAGGAAGATACTACCCCCTCTGAGGAGAGTGTAGATAGGGAGGTTCATGAAAATGGGCAAGATGGAAAACGTCTTGTCGTGGGGATGAACGAGGACAGGTCCGCAGAAGAAAGAGAAAAAATACAAAGGCTAAAAGAATACATGAGAAAAGAACTGCTGACCATTGAGTATATTGACGAAGAAAATGAACTCAGCGAAGTTCAACTGAAGGTGAACTTGAAGGGAAGTCTGAGGGAACACTACTATGACATGTGTGTAAAACAATATAAGGAAAATAAACTCAAGGAAAATAAATACGAATATTCTTATTTGAAAGACATCCCTATTAACAATTTAATTAATTATATTAAGAAAGAGGATTATTTAAACATTTTCCTCAAGCATGTGAATGATGATATAATTATGGTTTATAAAAAAATGAAGAACCTACATTTGATCGGATCCCCAAGACTTATGAATAACATTAACCACATAACCATTAGCAAATTTAGCGATGTGCATTTAACCTTTTCAGTTGATAAATTCCCCAAAATAAAATTTAACAAATCTTATATTCGGTTACCAATGAAGGTAGAAATTCCTCCATATGAAAAAGGCAGCACTTTTAAGGAATTCCTAAAGGTTATAAAAAATGAAAAGGAAAAAGAAAATGAAATTATAATAAATGTTGATGAAAATCATAAGGTGGATTGGAATGACGATGTTTATGTTAATGTGTGCAGGGGGTGGGTGTACAATTCGAGTAATGAGTATTGTAGTGATATGTGTGGCGTGGAGGGAGAAGATACACAGAAGAAATTGAATTCACGTGGAGAAAAAAACGGCCAAGAAGAAAATGCCGATGATGCAGCATTAAATGAAGCAATGAACAGTCGAGATAAAATTAAAGACCTCATCGATATTGACAAAACTGAAGAAGAATTTATTAACAGCGCAGATATGGGTGATGAGAAGAAGGAGGAAGAGAAGTATATGCACGACAATGACGAAAAACTTTTTAATGATACAAATATGAAAGGCATGGAAGAGTATAAGTACTATGACGAATTTTTGCAGAGCTCTAAATTTACAAAGTACTTTAAAGAAGGGTATCAGCTGCCGACTGATGTCATTTCCATGAATGGAGAAGTCATCACGGTGAAGGAGAATTACAACCCCTTGGGGTTTAACGAGTCTCTTATTGGACTTTCCAGAAATGAGAAAAAAAACATAACCGCCTACCTCCCTGTGGATCTGTTCAAGGCGCACTTTGACTCCTCCCCCTCTGTGGAGGACCAGAAGAACTGCGAAGAAGGACCTCCCAAGGTTGTTAACGACATTGACAAGGAGAGCATAAGCAAGTTTAGGGAAGTCATTTACACTGAAATTAAGAAGCTCAAGAGCGGCAGCTTCTTTCGGGAGCTGGAGGATATTCTGAAGAGCAACCAGGGCAAGTTCTTCGACCGGGAGTCAGAAAGCGGGCAAGGAGCTACCGGTCAGGCGACTACCGCAGAAGGGAACTGCCGAGGCCCCGCCGCGGCGCAGGACATTGAATTTATCCTAAACGATAACAGCCCCTTGTATGATGGAGAAGAGATGCAGGGTGAGGACGAAGAAGGAGCGCCATCGCATCTGCAGTCGCTACACGCACCGCCGGAAGGGGAGGACCACCCCATAGGAGACGAAGCGGACCAGGAGGAAGAAGTCCAGTTCAACAAAAACTTCGATAAATACCTGGAGGAGCTGCTCAAAGATGATATCAACTCCCTGGACGAGAAACTATATGGGAGAGGAGCAAGTTCAAAGACGGGGGACATTTTGAGCAACGTTTATGACCCCAGTGAGTACGAGAAATGTGAAGAGGGCAATGCAAAAGGGGGTATGGGTGAAGAATCGGGTGATGAAGAAATGCTAAATGATTATATACTTGGAAAGTGTGACTTGGTCAAATGCATATTGGAGGTAGAGGTGTTAGACATTAAGTCTCGAAAAAGGTGCGAACAAGATATTAACGATTATGTGAAAAAAAAATACAACAAAACGGTGGATGAGCTTCATGATGAAATTGAAGAGAGAGCCATGAAGGACATACAGCACAAATGTGTTGACCAGAGGAGAATGGAAGCTTATAAAAAATTAATGGAAATTTCGTCTCTAAATGTACCCAGAACATTGTTTCAGGCGCAAGGGAAAATACTATACAGCAGTTATTTGAAGAAAAAAAAAATGCAAAGCAGCGAAAATGATAAAAACGAAAAAGTGTTAAGTTTTGAAGAGTTCATTAACAAATCCCAGAAAGAAATTTATGATCAAGTGAAATTTTCCTTTATTGTTAAAACGATTTTCCAAAACGCCAAATTAAAGGTAAATTACGAAAACGTAATAAAGGACGTGTTAAAAACGTTACTTAAAAGCCCAACAAATAATGTGAAGTCTTTAATAAAGAAAATTCATACAATTCACCAGGCGCAGAGCGTCCTTGATTTTGTGTCCCTCAATGGTGACATTTCGTTCGCGACGAATAATAAATCGTCTGTCAATTTTTCAGTCACCATGAAAAAGGGGTCCCACTACACCAAGGAGGAATTCCTGAATGCAGACGAGGCGTTGGAGGATGGCCAAACAGGTCTACACACGGGGGAGGTATCACCATCGGGGGAAAAAAACCTTTATGGTGAAGGGACGGCAGGAAAAAATGACACACAAAATGGTGAAGACCAAAAAGGGAAACAGAAAATTTTTAACTTTACAGACGAATCCAATTTCGTAGTGGAAAACAAAAAGGAAAATAATGAACAAGTGGAGCTGGAATATTTTACCTTTAAAAAGGGTGCGAATTATACCAGATATTTTGAAGAAAAATATAAAAAAAGATGAAGCAAGAGAAGGAATAAAAAAGCAGTACAAAAAGCGGCTTCGGGGGGAGGGGGGGGGGAAATTCCCCCCACATTTGATGTTATACACCTGCATGGATTGGCGTTATATAACATCACACCATTGGGGATCGTCCCATGGATTCATTTTTTGGAAGATTAATAATTTGTGATCCCGCTGGTGAAACTAAACTCTGTTGCGCATATGTACATATATACATATACACATGTGAATATATTTTATGCGTACATGTGTATATATTACATACATTATATATTACATGTACGTAGACCCATGCGCAGCGCTTGTGCAACGGCGCGCAGGTACCGCGTTCGGTTTGCGTACACATAATAACCTCTCACGTGCATGTACACCCATTTGTGTACACAGAAAAAAAAGTAACACTTGCATCTTGGCGCGCCCCCCTTGGCCTATTCGTTTGAAGTGGAAGAAGCAAAAAAAAAAAAAACAAAAAAAAAAAAAAAGCGACATCGAAAAAGGTATATTTTTTTTTTGGCATTCTTTTGTGCTTATCGCGGAAAGGTAAGCAGATTGATATGAGAACATTAAAGAAAAAAACAGATGAACACACTTTTTCGCCTTTTTTTTAAAAAGTGCAAGCGCAAAATTATACAGCGACTTTAGCGCGGACGCATGCCTCCCTGTCGTTAATAAATTTGCTCTTGATTTTCAATTCATTTTATAAAGGCAACATTTTTTTTCATTATAAAAATGGAAGAAAATGTCTTCCTTGTTTGAAATCATTTTACATTTAGCTCAAAGTTTTTCGATTTTTTTTGATGTTTTTTTATTTTTTTTGATTTTTTTTTTTTTTTTTTTTTTTTTTTTTTTTTTTTTTTTTTTTTTTTTTTTTTTTTTTTTTTTTTTTTTTTTTTTTTTTTTCCTAACATAACACACAAATTATATAGAAAACAATGTTGTCACTGCTGGGGTGTTTTACTATTGCAACTTGTTCACGCAATGTAACGTGGTATATAATTTCTTCCCGCCGCCATTTTTTTTGACCGTCATCACGACTGCTGTGTGTTTGCCTTGTACACCTTTCCCCCTCTTGTTATATTATACACAAGTACTTTTGAAGAAAGTGAGGAACGTGTAATGCATAGCTACTAAGTGTGCTGTTTTCTCTACAGCGTCCTCGTTCTATAGGTGGAACGCCTGGTTTGTGTAAACGACGCTGTAAAACCACAGCGCGCTGTAACCATTACACTTTAACAATCCCCCACTGAAGGTGTAACACCATATATATATATATGTATATGTATATATATAATGACGGATGCAAGAGAATTTGATCACACTGGAAGTTGCAAGAATA
>NW_012192584.1:0-7309 GCF_000956335.1 Plasmodium fragile | reverse complement strand
TTTTTTTTTTTTTTTTTTATTTCTCCTTGTGGCTTTCACTTTTTTTTTTCCTAACATAACACACAAATTATATAGAAAACAATGTTGTCACTGCTGGGGTGTTTTACTATTGCAACTTGTTCACGCAATGTAACGTGGTATATAATTTCTTCCCGCCGCCATTTTTTTTGACCGTCATCACGACTGCTGTGTGTTTGCCTTGTACACCTTTCCCCCTCTTGTTATATTATACACAAGTACTTTTGAAGAAAGTGAGGAACGTGTAATGCATAGCTACTAAGTGTGCTGTTTTCTCTACAGCGTCCTCGTTCTATAGGTGGAACGCCTGGTTTGTGTAAACGACGCTGTAAAACCACAGCGCGCTGTAACCATTACACTTTAACAATCCCCCACTGAAGGTGTAACACCATATATATATATATGTATATGTATATATATAATGACGGATGCAAGAGAATTTGATCACACTGGAAGTTGCAAGAATAGAGAACAAAAAAAAAAAAAAAATTGAACTTTGATGAATTTTGGATTATTATAAACACATTTTACATTTTGTTGATCCCCCCCAAACAATGCCATCATTTGAACATGAATTTAATATTTTTTTTTTTGTTTTTGTTTTTTAAAGAAAAATGATACCATGCGTATTATTATACTGTTTCAGTCTCCTCTTCTTATCCTACATTATAAAAGTATTAAGTTATTGTGATGACATAACCATTAACCAAAAAAATGTTAAGTCCATTGTGTTCAGTAGCGACTGTGAGTACTGTGATGCTTTGAAATGGTCAGACCCCGAGTATGCTGAAAACGGCATTCCCACAGGGAATGCGAATTTGTCCAAGGGGGGTGAAGATGCGTTTGGTGGTGATAAGGGGTGGTGCGTACAGGAAGGGGAGCAGAAAAAATGCAGACAGAAAATTGAAGTCCAAGTGGGACCCAAAGTAGGGAAGGAGGTCGAAAGCAGGAAGCACAAAAAGACCAAAGAAGACCATGCACACAGGCAAAGAGTTGGCGACTTGGTTGAGGCAATCTCTCTGCCGAACGGAAATGTGGACCAAGTGATTCAAGAAAACCTCCTACCAAACGAAAAAGCTAACCAATGGATTCTGGCAATCCCTCTACTCAGTGAACAAGTGTACCAAATAGTCCAACCATACGTCCTAACCGTTGCCGTATCTACTCGAAAGCGGGTGGCAGACCGCATACTCTCGCACATAGATAACGAGACAGTCCCATCAACTAGTGCATCAACCGATGTAGACTATTGGACAGCTCATTCCGAAAGCTCTCATGGAAAAATGACAACAGCTAATAAAAGGTCTTCAGGAAAGGATGTAGCCAACCAACGGGTGAACAAGAATTATATAACCACTCCACCAGGTGCAAGTGGCGCAAAAGAAGATGCAAATGAAGACGCAGATGACGAAATGGATGAAGAAACAAAAGGGGACACAACACAGGAGACACACACCCATAACTACGAAAACGGAAAACAGGAGACCCAGGAGGAACAAAAATGGAGCGAAAAAAAAGAAAAGACTAAAAGGGGTTGGTTCAGTACCTACTGGAATTACGGTTCAAGAAAAAGTAAACCAAGCGAACCAGAAAATGTTGACAAAAAAGAAAAAAACAAAAAATCAAATTCATTTCCAGTAACGAATAAAAGGACTAATATAAAAAAAGATGAAGATTTTAAGTTACATGAACAAAAATGTTTGGTAACGGAATTTCCTAACAGAGATTTAGATGTGTGTGAAAATAAAAACGTAGAAAATGAAACATCATTGGACAAAGAGGGAACGGTACAACAGATAGACGGAAATTATCAAACGATCCAACCCACTGATTACGACAAAAGACAAAAGGAAATAAAAGACGAAGAAAGAATTGTACCAAGAGGAAGCTTTGGTTCTCGTACGAGCTTAGACAATTATTATCCCGTAGGAGAAGGTATAAATAATACACAAGAACATTTGGGGGGAGGCGATGCAGAAGCAGGAACACATTTAGACATCTTGAGTGCGCAGGTCTTGCGAGAAGGGGAAGCAGTGGAACCTTCCACTTCGCTACAGGGGAGTAATGAAAACCTAGTGTCAATAATAGGATCAAACAATATGATATTCGGAAGGGTGGATGAAGGGAAAAACACAGTCGCAAAGTCGAAGAAGAGGAGGAAGTGGAAGAGGAGAAGAGGAGAAGTGAACGTAGAGCATGACGAAATGAAAAAGGAAAATTTGGGCACTCAACATGATAGCAGCACCAACATTTACGACGCACAGAACAAACAGGTGGAAGACGTACATTTGGAAGATAAACTTTACGACGACTACGATGATTATGATGATGACGACGACGACTATGAGGAGGTAGAACAAGTCGATGAGGGAGAAGAAGAGGAAGAGGAGGAGGAGCAAGTAGGCGATATCGATGATGTAATAAATCAGTACATGGACGAAGTGGAGCAAATGCAAGTATCTTTGGGGCTTTCAGAAAAAGACGATTTTAGTGAAATGGACGATGTGACTACTTCTCCCTTTAAAGGCTCTAAGTCTGACACCTGGGAAACGGATAGTTACTTAAGTGCGCAATCGAGTTTAAGTGATAGCGAC
The DNA here is from genome assembly GCF_000956335.1 of Plasmodium fragile. NCBI lineage: Eukaryota > Apicomplexa > Aconoidasida > Haemosporida > Plasmodiidae > Plasmodium > Plasmodium fragile. The sequence continues at coordinate 4,697 of NW_012192584.1, read as the reverse complement.
GACGATATGAAGGAAGAAAAAGAAGAATTTGGGAAGAGAGACCGATTCTTATACAAATCGACGAATGTAAATGTGTACGAAAGGTATAAAAGGGACCTGAAGTTGTACAGGGAGATGTTGAAAGATGATGAGCTAGATGAATTTTACAAGGAAATAATAAGAAATAGGGAATTAATAGATATAAATTACAAAAATGAATATGCTTTAAAAATGAAGTACCATAAAGGGTATGATTTTTCATTACACAATTTACATATTGTAAATGAACAACAGGCAAGTGAGAAATTTTATTCGAATTTTGTAGAAACCAGTGATGAGGAAGACCATGCGACATTTCAAGATGTTAATTATTTTGCTGATTTGTCTAAAATAGATATAGATCCTATCATGTTTAAAGAATTTTACATAAGATCTAGTATGTGTAATGGGGAATACTTACCTTTGAAGGGTACGCTGGTGGAAAATATATGTTTCTTAGCACACCATTTAAAAAAAGAACCTTCTGTTAATAAAATCCCAATTAAGGCCAAAAAATCAGTTTTGTATCGTCTGTTTTTTCATATAGTTAAAAAGTTTAATAAGTTACCCATAAAACAGTGCATTCAGAATGTAGAAGAATTAAAATTGCTGGATATTCTTTTTCTGCTAAATGAAGAAATTGTAAAGGAATCGAAAAATGAACTTAACATTGGGAAATGTTTAAATAATTTAATGGCTCGAAATCATGAGTGGTATGATTTAATCAAGTTCATCTGTATGATTATGTTAGCTTATACAACGTACATGAAGGAACATTATTTCTTAACGGACCAAGAAAGAGAAGAATTCATATCTACTGATCATGTTGTAGATTTACCTATATTTGAATATCTGAATTCAAACGTCGTTGACATTTTTGTCCCCACCAATATGCAAACACAAATTGATATCGACCTGCTGAAAGACATTACAAATGCGCCTGAAGATAAGAAGAAAATATTTCAAACTTGGTATGTATGTTATTTATTTACCCATAAAGTATATTTAATAAATAAAATGTGGAATGTGATAAAAAAATGGGAAGCATCTAAATTTATTCCCAACCCGTGGTATATAGATCACGTAGGAAGTGCCTTAGTTCCTGAGGTAATAAATTTACATCATCTCGAGGAAGATAAGTATGCATTTTTTAGGTACATTGATTCTCTTCAATTATTTGTATCCTTCAAGAGAAGCAAAAAATACCCCTTACCAAATTATGACAAAAACAATTTCCACTTGGTAGAAAATGTTGTAGCTTTTCAAGGAACAGCTAGCCCATTTATGTGGATGATCAATGTGATACACGAATTAAGTTCGTACCCTTTTTTGACTAAGGGGAAATTGCACAAGGCTTATTTATTCTTATTCAAACGAATAGTGAGGCCATACTTGCGTGTGTTGAAGAAAAACATTTTAAAGGAAATAAAAGATGACAAGTCCAAGTATACCAAAGAGAATCCATATGTCATTATATTCACTGGTCACTCCTTTGGTGCAGCTATGGCTCATTTGAGCTCCTTTTATTTAGCCAAAATTTTGAACGTTAAAAATAATCCCAAAGTGAAGGTGGTCTCCGTGACTTATGGAATGCCCATGTTTTATGATGATCAGTTTTCAGAAGACTTTCGAAACAGTGGTGTCATTAGTAACAACATCAGTATTGATTATGACCCCATCCCATACATTATGGCATTTCCTGGAATTAAGGATTTTAAGGACCCGGAAGAAGAAAAAAAATCATCTATCGTTTTTAAGGTTGATGATTTGAAGACGTTAAATCATGATTTTGGTGAAAATATTTTCAACGGAAATGAACTGTTTCATCAGGAAAGGAATCAATCTCGTTCTTTGATACACCTCCTTACAAGATATATTTTTAATAATGTGTTTATCGAGTTGGGAGAATTACATTTTTCACAAACTCACTACTTTTTTTATTATGTGTTCTTAACTCTCCTGTCCGGATGGGCCAATGAGGCAGAATGGGGCACTTTCTTCCTGGTCCCGTTTTTCCTCTTTGACATTATTAATTTCACACACAGCGAAATCATGACCAAGTCCAAAGAGGTGTACAAAAAGTATAGAGAAGAGTTAGTGAAAAAATTGCAGAACAGCCATAAGCGTAGAACTAACAACAGTAAGAAGTAGTCCAGGCCCCCCCCCCTCTCCCGTGCATCTTGCGCATATTCATACGTGTATATATATGTGTGTGCATGTATGTCTGTATATACACGAGTGGCACTACGGGAGGGAAGATTATGTAATGCCCCTGACTTCCCCAGTTTGCATTTTACGTGTCGTACTTTATCACGTGATCAATTGCTAATGACATGAATTTTTTTTTTTCAAGTGTAAAAAAAGTGTATATCCGTTCTTCACAGAATAGGGGTCTCTGATTTATGGATACAGATCCTTTTTTTATGGATTTAATTTTTTTTTTTTTTTTTAAAAAACCACACACACCCGTGTCCCATTTGTACAATTTCATTTACCAATACATAATTTATGTAGTTTTTATAATTTGCTCTATTTGTATATAATTTGCGCATTCTGCGATATTGCATAATTTGCACATTTTTTAGTATAATTTATACATATTCCCCCCCGCTGTTCTACAACAGTGATTTTTAGTTACCTTTTCAGTAACCACTTTCCCACACCCTTTCTCAACAAACAATTTGTTTCCATTACTTCTTGGTAATAACCACAGCACAATTTAAAAAAAAATAAAATAAATAAAATAGCTTTTATTTTTAAAAGGAAAGCTTTTCAATCGCACTCACGGAGGGAGCGAGAAATGTTGCCCAACTGGGTAGAAGAAAAATAATGTGTGCATATTGAGCTACTGTTAAAAAGACACGCGTGCGCTATTTAATATATAATAACATGTAGGCATACGTTTTGGTTAGCCCCCATCTTAACCACCCTGATATTGGCGAATAGAACTGTGCTACGTGCTTTGAAACTTCCCCATAGCAACTTTTACGAGGTGGGCGTCTTTTTCCCCCACTGGTGGCAGTAAAGGGTACACAAAAATGAGCGAACAGAAATAAGGCTTCTTCTTTTTTATTAATGGAACAATTTTCTATTTTTCGAGCTAGTATATAATGTACCTACAAAGACATGGTTTTGTGCTTCCGTGAGACTTGTTCTTGTTTTGTTAAAGAGCGATGAGCAATTCACCATTAATTGCATCATCGTTCCCATCAGAAAGGAGAAAAAAAAAGGGTGTGGTTAGAAGTCACATATACTTTTTTTGCCTCATATATGTGTATAAAATGGGCACAATTCAGCTACGTTGAAATATTAAGATCGCACTTGTACAATAACAGGTAACACTTAAGGGTTAACTAAAAGGATCTCTCTCTCCTTTTCCCTTTTGCTTTTTAATAAAATCGGAGGGGGAGAGAAGTTAGCATTTGCCCTTATTTCTGGGGATACCCTGTGGAGAGGTTAAAGGAAGGGTGTTTACGCAGAAAGGTCATTATATTATGTTCCCCTATGTACATATCAAAACAACAAAAAAAAAAAAAAAGGAGGCACACATGCACACATACATACATGCAGAAAGCACAACGAAAAATTAAAAATTGTTAAAACGGTAATACACTATAATGACGGTGATGCTTGTGTAAACTGTTTGAGAGATGTGAACAAATGGAAGGAGCTCCACAAAAAAAAACATTCGCGTATTTTTTACATAAACTGAAACCATTTTTCATTGGTAAAACATTCTACCTTTTTGCATTTTTAAACCTAAACCGAGTGTGTTATATGAATTTCTTTTCTCTTCTTTTTTTTGTTAATTTGCAACTACGGATGGGTATATGGCAAAGCTGAAAAAGCAGTTAAGGGTACTTTATAACTTCCCGAATAAAACAGCCCTGGAACATTGAAAAGGGCAAACCCTATTCTCTATGTTGCATAAAACAATGACATGAAAAATAAAAATGTCAAATGGGGTGTTATTGAATCCTTTATTGTAAATTAATTTTGTTGGTTTTATGCCGACGCATGTGTGTTGATGCTTCTTTCTTTTTTGGCTGTGTTGACGTGTGCTAAAAAAAATGGACAGGGAGGGCAGGAGGTCTCCCGAAAAGGGAGTGGATTTCCTGACAGTCAAAAATGTGATACTGCTAGGGTTCGGCGTTATATGTTTTATACTTATTTATAAGTTCATGAAATATCGAAAGAGAGTTTCGGAATTTGAGAGAAATAAGAAAATAGGTGAACATATGAAAATGTCAAGGGAGAAAAGGCTGCAAGAATTGGAAAAAGAAATGATGGTTAATAAACAAAAAATGAGCGAACAAATGAACAAGGCAGATGATAAAAAAGATAAAACATTAGACTCAGCCAAACCAAAAGCAGATTCCAAGGACGATTCGTCGTTCAGCCATTTTAGGGATTTGTCAAATTACTACAGGCCGTCCATAAGAAATAGGTTACGAGAAAAAATTTCACATGAATATGATGTTTCTCCCTCCAGGGGTGCACATGTGCACATGCATGTGTGCAGGCGTGCTTGCTCAACAGTCTACACATACATATACGTATACATATGAAGTTACATATATTTGCCCATTTTACATTGTGTTTCCCCCTTCGTAGGTACAAAAATACCTCCTGACGATAGCTTGGATGAATTAAAGAGCATAAAAAAAAAAAAAAAAAAA
>NW_012192583.1:566788-594563 GCF_000956335.1 Plasmodium fragile | reverse complement strand
CCTGCATTTTTTACGCGACGGATTAACACAGTTGCCTGGTTCGTTCTGAATGAGCACGTGCGCCATTCGGTTGGGCACCTTTAATTTCTCTTCGCTCTCCTTGGGCTGGGCCACGCGACAAGGTAAAAAAGGGTGTGCCCCGGTCCTCTACATTTTCAAGTAGCAGTATTACCAGGTAGCATTTCTAACATGTCAACCCTGCAGACTTGCAAAAAGAAGAAAAAAAAAAAAAAAAAGAGGATACCCATACGGTCTTCACCCATGTCTTGTATCTGAATAGGTAGTACAAACTGGGTAACCAAAATTAGCGTCAATTTTGTTTTGTTTTTTTTTTGGCAAAATGCCCTTTCAGCGGTGTGCGCTAAAATATTGCGGAGAATTAATATTTTTCTTTTATTTAGCATTTTTGTCTTTTCCATGTAGGTATAGTTTATGGAAAAAGTGTTTTACAAATTTGTTCTTCCGAGGTGTAGAGGATGTTTATGTAGTGACATTAGTGCGTGCTATGGTGGTCGAACTTTATTTTTTGTTTTTTTTTGTCCCCCTAAACAAGACACACCCCCAATGGAAAGGACCTTTAAAGTGAAATCCAGGCGCGCCTACGTTGGAGCCGCATTGCCCATGAGCGTGATAAGCATATAAATGCGAGTATGCAAAATGTGCATGTGCATAGGCATACGGGCTGCACTTGCGATCGAGGGAATTTACTCCACGTGATGCGCACACTTTACCGCTTGTGTGTATGCCTTACCCCGCATGTGTACATACGTACGCGTGCCCCATTTAGGTAAGCAAAAATATTGCAAAAGATGTGATTTTACGTGCGACAGCGTGAAGGAGGAAAAATCTACATTCTGTTTTTCCCTTCATTTATGCAGAAGTGAAGTGATTTTTCTTGAATTCTACAAAATTGTGAAAAAAAAAATACTTTAAAAGTAGCCCCTTGTTTTTTTTTTTTTTCAGCGCACTGTTTAAAATTTTGCAGTTTTGTCACAATTTCCCAATTTCCCCGAGGAAGAAACAGTTAAATCCTTGTGCGTCCACGCGCGAATAATTTACGTGCATATGTACACATATGTACATAAATGCATACATACGTAGGCACGTACGCATGCACATGAGAATTCGTTCGATACCTATGTCCCTCACTCGAATAAAAATCACTGCATTTTTTTTTTTTTTTTCCCTACAAAATGAATTCGCGCCTTACGCAAATGTACTATATATTCCCCGAAAAAAGAATAATTCTTCACACCCTATTGTTTGTGGAAATTCATAAATGTGTCAAAAGAGGGGGAAAAAATTAAAAAAATAAAAAATAAAAATATGAAAATGCTTATGTATGTGAATTTATACCTACTTACGTGTGCTTATGTTTGTACCTACTTGTGTATGTTCGCTTCTTAAGTTTACATGTGAGAAGCAACGTCTTGAAGATATACATTACAGCGAACGAATTTTGCCTAAAAAAAAAAAAAAAAAACATACGCGACTGCATTGAAGAAGTAAACAATTAAATGGGAAAAAACGTAACCATATTTTAGAAAAGCAAGTGATGGTGAAATTTAAGTAAAACGTTGTGTACACCTTTAAAAAAAAAAAAACGTTACCGCAAAAGCAACGTTTGGAAAATAAAAAAAAATTTGTGTGCTTGTAATGTGGAACAGTATTAAAAAAAATATAAATAAAGGCAGAGCAACATTTGAGAATATTTGTATACTTGTGTTATCAAATTTGTGCAGTTGTTATGTGGAAAAGTATAAAAAAAAAAAAAAAAAAAAGGCAGAGGAACATGTGACAAAATTTGGATACTTGTGTTATCAACTTTGTACATTTGTTAAGTGGAAGTTTGTGTTGCCTACATGTGAGTATACTTGTGTTTATATTTATACTTTCTTTTTTTTTTTTTTTTTTTTCTTCCCCCTGTTGCTCCCTGCCTTTTCCTTCTCCTTTATTTTCCATAAGAACAATTCACTCAAAGGGTGATTTTTTTTTTTTTTTTTTTTTTTTTTTTGCGCCGCGTCTCGTGCAGCCTGTGTTTGTAGAGTTGTTTCAGTGGGAGCTTTTCGCGGTGTGACATTCGTGACATGATTTGTGACACACAATTAGTGCGTATGCAACTCACGCAGAGCATCGCTTTCCTCCCACTAGTTGTCCCGCGCCTGCTAGGCCAAGTTTGTTTTTTTTTTTTTTACGAATAACAAATTCGTTCGTGTAATTGACATGTCCGCGAGACAGGGGCCGAATTTTTTAAAGTGCTCCTGAAGAGTAGGCAGACAAAAGGGAAGCCACTGAGAAGGCGATCGGAGGGGAATCTCATGTGTGCAGCTGTAAAGTGGTAGGAGGTTGATGATGTCAAGAAGACGCATGCATGTGTTAAAAAAGAAATAAAAAAGGAGAAAAAAAAAAAAAAAAAATTACGCGTGCGGGGAAAGTTACAACGTGTACGTAGAGTAAATAACCCAGCTCTCACACTTACACGTACCGTACACATATTATATATTCACTCTGTATGTAGTTACTCTGTATGTAGTGAGGCTGCATATAGGGCACGCTGTATGTAGTCACATAACTTGCTCGTCCTTACTTGTGCACGCTTCGCCGCGCACCCGGTAGCATCGCAAGGCAATTAAATGGGGTAAAGGCAGAAAATGGTTAATGGCCTCACAGGAGCACTTTCTCTTGTTCTGTTACTCCAAAACCTTGTAGAGCCCATAAAACACAAAAATACGAATTGCTATGTACACATGCATAATAATGTCAATAGGAACAACTTTATCAACACAGAAACGAGGGAAGCATATCAGAGTGGAATAAAGGGTACTAAGAATATTCTTCATGAGGGTTACAGGAACAGGTATGTACCACTGTTCGTGTCCAAGGGAACCGAACTGTTAAGTTCGTTTTTTAAGAATACCAGACGGGGAAGTAGAGATAACTCGACGCATATTTCGAAGAACGGGAAGAACAGTGCCCTCTCTTCGTTTAATGAGAATACGTCTGCGCGTGGCACTAGAAGCAGGTCTTCAAATGGGAGAAAATGGAAATCAAGTAAAGGTACCTCGCAGGAAAGCGCGATTGAAGAAGTAACAGATGAACTGCTTAGCAGCCTCAGTAGCCACACGGATGAAGGTTTTATGAGTGTCACTTCGAATGATCATCACAATAGGAAGTACAGTCCAGGAGGAAGTCACTACCCAAGGAATATGACCAATGAGAGTAGGAACAACGACGGCAACCCTTATATGACTACAGCTAATTACAGCCCAGGGGAAATGTCCGATGTAATATCAAATTGGGATGTTGCCAAAATGAGTGTTAGAAGGAAAAACAATGTAGAACACAATTTTACTTTTATGTTGGACCTGATTAAGGGGTCCTCTTCCTCCATACACTACAAGAGTGACGATGTGATGATTCGGCAGGATCGTTCTGGAGATGTACTAATGGATGGTAGACGGCTACACAAAGGGAAGGTAAAACAGAGGAAGAAATATTTGAATAGACTGTACTACAGCTTTAGGGGCCACAATGCTTTTCTCTCGCGAAAGGACGGCACTTGTGGGGGTGACGAACCCAGGGATGTGTGCCTCGATCCGGTACGTGCCTGTCCAATACAGAAAAAGGAACCACACGTATGGCAGCGAGGAGCGCACGGTAGCAAGTCACAGAGCTGGCATAACAATGGGATTGATACTGCTGCTTCTCCTGCAAGCCATTCAAGTGACTCCACAGCCTTCCTAACATACGAAGAAAAACAAAGGGGAAAAGAAAAGGCCCATCAGGAATACACAAGGTATATAGAAGAGAGAAGGTATCCATATTTTAATTTTGTAAAAAGTAAAAATGGTAAGATAATAAAAAAATTACTAATTGCAAATAACGGCATGGCAGCAATGAAGTGCATACTTTCAATAAAGGAATGGCTTTTTAAGTCCTTCTCTGAGGAAAACTTAATTAAGATCATAGTGCTAGCCACAGAAGAAGATATAACAAGCAATGCAAAATATATTTCGTTGGCGAACAAAGTTGTAAAGGTACCTCCTGGGAAGAATTCCAACAACTATGCCAATGTGCCGCTAATTGTAGATATAGCAAAAAAGGAACAAGTCGATGCCGTCTGGCCAGGATGGGGACACTGCTCAGAGAATCCTGTACTCTCCACCATGCTGGAAAGGGAAAACATTATTTTTATAGGACCAACTGGAGATGTAATGGAAGCCCTAGGGGATAAAATATCCGCCAATATCCTCGCGCAGAGTGTAAATGTACCAGTGGTAAAGTGGAGTGGAGATAGCATCCGAGTTGATAATTTTGAAAAAAAAATTAGTGAAGACATATACAATAAGTCTACCATACATTCATTAGATGAGTGCATAAAGGAGTGCCAACGGATCGGGTACCCTGTTATGATAAAAGCATCTCAAGGAGGGGGAGGGAAAGGTATTCGAAAAGTGGAAAACGAAGTGGAAATAAAAAAAGCCTACACACAAGTACAGATGGAATTACCCAACTCGCCAATCTTTTTAATGAAGGTCTGTAACAATGTTAGACATATAGAAATACAGGTTGTTGGGGATATGTATGGTAATGTATGCTCTCTAAGTGGAAGAGACTGCACGACCCAAAGGAGATTTCAAAAAATTTTTGAAGAAGGGCCCCCGTCAGTTGTACCTCCAAACATTTTCCGCGAAATGGAAAAGGCATCCATACGTCTAACAAAAATGATAAAATATAGAGGTGCCGGAACCATTGAGTATTTATATGACCAGGAGAAGCAGACTTATTTTTTTCTCGAATTAAATCCTCGGTTGCAGGTGGAACACCCCGTGTCGGAGGGCATCACCAACACCAATCTTATTTCGATACAGCTGCAGGTGGCCATGGGAATTCCCCTCCAAAATATAGAGGACATTAGGAGGTTGTACCGCATAGGGGAAGAGAGCGGGGGGGAGAGTTTTCGTGCGCCGATGGAGGCCGTGCACAGGTTCGGTGCGGTGTGCGATTACACCCCTCCAAGGGGTAGCAGCGTGAGAAGCGAGAGAAGTGAGAGCGGCGGTGGTGTTAGCTGTGCTGTTAGCGATAGTGATAGCTATTTCTGTGGGGATGAGGACACCTTCGCGAAGACGAGCAATGGGACTCTAGGCGACCGCGAAAAGGGAAGAGACCAAAGTAATGACTTCTCATCCCCCCGCGCGGAAGACATGAACCCATTCGACTTCTACAACAACAGACCGCACATAAGCAACCACGTGATTGCCGCCAGAATCACCGCAGAAAACAGCAATGACAGTTTTAAGCCCACTTCGGGAAAGGTACAAAGAATCCATTTCCAAAACTCGAAAGACGTGTGGGGATATTTTTCCATCAATGATGGATCTGTGCATGAATTCTCCGATTCACAAATTGGGCACATTTTTGCAAAGGGAGAAACAAGGGAAGAAGCCAGAAAAAATTTAATCCTTGCATTAAGGAAATTAAACATAGAAGGGGAAATAAAAACAGTCACAAAATACTTGGCAAAAATTTTGGAATGCAAACCATTTATTGAGAATAATATAACAACTAATTGGTTAGACAGAATTATTGAAAAAAAAAAATATATTTATTACAGCGCAGTACATATAATAATTCTGTGTGCTACGATTTTTAAACTACTCATTCATTTTACCAAGGAAAAAGAACAAGTGGAAGATGCGCTCAGTAGAGAGGACATAGGATTTAAGCCACAGGAAGATTCCTTGGCTAATTTGAAAAGGGAGGTAAAAAATGCGTACACATTTGACATAGTATTTGAAAATGTGCGGTATAATTTTAAGGGCTATAATACAGGGGAGAATCTTTATACTTTAAAAATTAACGGACAGGAAATAGAAGTGCTAGCTGATTACGATAAAAAAAATAATAAAATATTTGCGACCTTTTCCAACCATACATATTCGTATACATGTTTGGAAGACAGCTTAGGTATCCACATGCATTTGGAAAAGGACAGTATTTTTATACCCAAGATGAGTAACCCATTTCATTTGGTTTCTAATACGAATGGGAAAATTGTAAAATATTTGATTAAGGATGGAGAAGAGATCGAGAAGAATGAAGACTACATTGAAGTCGAGGCGATGAAAATGATTATGACTTTTAAGTCTACAGAGAAAGGTATACTCAGGCACAGAATGTCCGAGGGTACCATGGTTAAAATGGGGGACCTCCTCGGCGTCATTGAGGAAACCTCTCCTGATAGTAACACGAAGCGGGCAGAGAAAAACGAAATTAAAACCTTCACTGGACATTTGGACTTATCCAATAAGTACGCATACGAGTTGGAGGAAGCGAGTACATTGCCGCACCCCCTTAGGGGGGAGGATGTTCCATTCAATTTTACCACCATGGATGAGTCTGCAGAAGGTGGTTGGCCTATTACCGATCAAAAGGAGGGCAAAAGTCATTTGCATAAGGGAGTTGCAAATGATCATGAGGAGGAGACACTGAAGGGTGTACCAAACCATGCGGGAAGTGGAATGCATCGTCTGAGTAAAAATACCAATGAGACACACGTTGTGGATGGCCCCAAGTCGGAGGATTCCTCCTTCTTCTCCTCCTTCGAACAGGACGATGTGTCATCCAGGGAAGGGATGACAAAGAACCGGCTATTCCTAAAGCAGAAGAAAAACATATTCCGCTTATTTGCAAGCAAAAAGACCAGTGATAAAAAAGAACACACTGCATCGAGTTACGTAAACGAGAAAATTAATTCCTTCAAGGCGTACCTCACTAGTTTGAGTTCGTCCAACGAAAGTTCGGCGGCACCCACGAGTACCAGCACGAGCGTCAAGGTGGAGGCAGATGTGGAGGCAGCCGCGGAGTCGAACAAGTCGTACGCCAATTCTGAATCTAGGGAGTGCGCGAATGTGTCGTCCAGCTCGCACACTATGAATGATGAGTCGGGAAGTGCCAACCAGGGAGGTGGAAGCCGGGGAGACATCTCCACTGTTCTTAACTCAACCTGCGAAAACTCTTCAACGAGTGAGAAGAGGGATCGTAATGATAATGTGTCGAGCGCAGTTGTGTCCACGAGGAATGGCTCCAATGAGAAGGCATCCAACACAGGCACCCTAAGTTGGGACACGGAGAATAAGGGGGCATCAAAAAGTGCTTCAAAAGGCACTTCCAAATGCACCTCAATCAGTTTCACACACGTGGGGGGGGACACCCCAGGGGTGGCTTCTCCAAGTGGTCACCCGAGCACAGGTGGAGACGCCACAAAAAAACAATTCCTGTTGGACATGCCCAATATGAAGAGAGTAGAATATTTGCTAAAAGGATATGAACAGGATTACCAAAAATGCTTCAACGAATTAGTGAAAGAGAAAAACAACATCAACTCTAACTTTATTTACATCCTAGACAAATTTACAGAATACAATTCTTTATTTGCGAAAACAGAAAACATCACACAGGTAGAAGCTTACGATATTTTGCATACTACGTTTAGGAACGAGAAGAAAAAAAAATATGAAATTGCACATGCGTATACGTATAACTACTTAAGCATAAAATTTGTGGAGCTAGTTTTAAAATATTTATTAGACAGTGGGTTCACCTCTCTGAGTGAGGTGCCAGATGACCTATTGTATAAGCTAAAAATGATAACATCCTTTAGAGGGAAATCATTTGGAAACATCATTTTGCTGGCCATGGCGATAGTACACATCGCGGAACATATGAGCTTGGTTCAGTTCGTAAAAGATGCATTAAACGATAGGACTCCCAATTGTGGTCACAAAATTAAACAACTGGAGGAGCATATAAAAATGAAGCACAGCATCGTTACACATTCGAGACTGGGACAACTGCGAAGTGGTGCATCTACATCCCCTTCTACTTCCAGCAGCTACAGCAACCATTGCGAACGTGTAGTGAATACATTTTTGGGAACCCCTTCCAACATGCACATGTTCCTTCCATCCCTCTTTACCCCACAAAATAAAAATACTCTCCTACAAATATATGCTCAGAATTTATATAAACACTTTGATGTAGAAACAGAACTAGTGGGGGATGACTGTCTGAAATTTTTTATAAAAGATTCGGAAGAGGAACATTTACTCATTCTAAATGAGAAAAGTAGGGTATATGTGGATGAGTTAATTGCCAAAGGGGGGATTAATCCCTCTGGTGGACGCATAAACAGCATTCATATTATTAATAAAAATGAAAGTTTCCCTAATGATTATGAAGGGAGTATAGGACATATAAAGAATAGGTGCAAGCATTTGTACATTTATCATTATTTTGGGGACAGGTACGGGGATGTTTACGAGTGGGTTGGAGAGGAAGACACTGGGGAGGAGGTCCATTCTGGGAGCAGGACAAATATGCTGCCTTACCAAAGATATATTTTCTCCTTTGAAAAGAGCTGCAAAAATTATGACCTGCAAAGTGTAGATGAGAAAATATTTAAAGGGACCAAGGTATTCCTGGGGATGTACAAAAAGAATAACAAAATAGAATCTCTGTTCGCAGAGAGGGTGGTCCATGTGTGTGATTTTTCAAAGGGCGGAGTGTCTCTACTGAGGGAAAATCCCCCAAAAGGGGAGAACACCATGGGAGAGCAAGAATTACCCCCTGCGATGGAACATAAGTGGCTACAGGACGCACTCACGGAAGAGTTGAAAGAAGCGGTGAAGGATATAGCACTAGCTAGACTGAATCCAAAAGTGAGGGACACAAAGGTCAGCAGCTACATAACTTACCATGTAGTACTAGATCAAGAGAAAGGGAAGGAAGAAGACGAATTAAATACAATTGAAGCAGCGCTCAAGAACTTCCTCAATAAGCATAACGAGTTGCTTCTAGAAAATTACGTGAACGATGTATACGTCTGTGTGTACAGAAAAGGAGGCAATTTCCCCAAGGGGAGTCTCAAATTAGTACCCACAAAGGTACTCAGACTGCACGTCCTGTTCGACGCAAAAAATAATGTAATTGAAGAGGTGGACAGTGTACCCCCCTTTGATGTGGACGCGTTGTACTTAAAAAGAAAGAGGGCTAGAGATATAGATACGTTATATGCCTACGATTTTGTCAAGGCTATAAATATTTCCCTAAACAGGGTGAACAAGAGCGGCCCCGAGGATTTGTTCACATATGTGAACAGCGTCAGGGAGTTTAGGTTGGACTTGGAAGCACTGCAGGGGAACAGTGCGAAGCAGTCCAAGCCCCATATGGATGAAAACGCCACGTCCCATATGGATCAAAACGGCACGTCCCATTCCGCTGGGCTGTTTCTACGGCACGAGGGCCGCAGCGAGGACGAAGTGAAGATAAGAAAGGCGCTGTACCTGTCGGACAAACTAAACGTGGGGCAAAACAATCTGAGCGTCATCGGCCTCTTGATGAACGTGAAGACAATCGAATACAAAGAAGGAAGAGACGTCATTTTTATCTTAAATGACATAACGACGCATGGTGGCTCATTCAGTGTAGTGGAAGACCAGCTATTCTATGCCATATCTAGCTACGCCAGGGAGAAAAAAATTCCTCGCATTTATATATCCTGCAATTCAGGTGCGAGAATTGGGCTGTATAATTTTTTGATGGACAAAATTCAGGTCAGTTGGAAAGACGAAAAAAAAAAGGAACTCGGGTATGACTACATTTACATAACAGAAGATGTGAAAAATAGGATAGCCAAGGAGGACATGATATTCTTGAAGGAACTTATTCACAATGGGGAGAAGAGATACGTAATAGAAGGTATAGTAGGGAATTTAAATAATCATATTGGAGTAGAAAATTTAAGGGGGAGTGGTCTTATTGCTGGTGAAACATCCAAAGCGTATGATGAAATTTTTACCCTATCCTATGTCACTGGACGGAGTGTTGGCATCGGTGCTTACCTTGTTAGACTCGGAAAAAGAACAATTCAGAAAAAAGGTTCTTCTCTTTTACTAACAGGGTTTAACGCGCTAAATAAAATATTAGGGGAAAAGGTCTACGTCAGCAATGAACAATTGGGAGGGGTCAAAATTATGATGAGGAATGGAATATCTCAACTGGAAGCTCAAAATGATCAGGATGGTGTCGACAAAATTTTCAAGTGGCTATCCTATGTACCCAAAACAAGTAACCACTACTACGACGTTATTGAAAAGGCGCGCGAGAGGAGAAATGAATTTAGCCATTGTGAGGAGGGTAATATGGAGGAGGTAAACAGCGCTGTAAAGGAAGCTTCTCAATCGGACAAGAAACCCACATTTGTTAGGGAACCTTCAAAAATGTACTTCCACACAATTAACGATATAGACATGGATTATGTACAAAACGCAGATGTGGTAGATCTGATAAGAGGCTCAGAAACGAAGCAGGGTTTTTTAGACAAAAATAGCTACTTTGAATATATGAATGAATGGGGAAAAGGGATCCTAACGGGGAGAGGGAAATTGGGTTCTATCCCCGTTGGAATAATAGCTGTTAACAGAAATTTAGTAACGCAGGATATTCCGTGTGACCCAGCATTGAAGACTAAAGCAGTGAGGTCAACACACGCACCATGTGTTTTTTTCCCAGACAATTCATACAAAACAGCTCAATCAATTGAAGACTTTAATAAAGAAAATTTACCCCTATTTGTTTTTGCCAACTGGAGGGGTTTTTCAGGTGGCACCATGGATATGTTTAACAGCATTTTAAAATTCGGGTCCATGATTGTTAATCAGTTGGTTAATTACAAGCACCCCGTTTTTGTGTACATCCCAATTTGGGGCGAACTCAGAGGTGGGTCATGGGTTGTTGTGGACGAAACGCTAAATAGCCAAATCATCGAGATGTATGCGGATACGAACAGTAAAGGGGGAATTTTGGAGCCACCTGGGATTGTCGAGGTGAAGTTTAGGTTACCTGAAATTAGGAAGCTGATGCATGGGATTGATTCGTCCATAATTGCTCTGGACAAACGGCTAGCCGAAGCGCAGGTAGGGTGGATAATCGTGTTGGATATAGTGGCGTAGTGGAAGCATCGCCCCCCCCGCGTGTTCCCACCTGCACTCATCATCAATCCCTTATTACCACCCCATGTAGGAGGATGACGTAGCTAGAATAAAACAAGAAATAGAGGACAAAGAAAAAGAGCTGTTGCCATTTTATTTGCAAGTGTGTCACAGATACGCAGATCTTCATGACGTATCCCAATGCATGAAGTCAAAGGGAGTGATTAGGAAAATCGTTCCTTGGGAGAAAGCCCGTTCCTTCTTTTACTACCGCCTCGTGCGGCGCTTGCTAATGAGCACGCTGAGGTAGGTTTCTCTACGGGAAAAATAAAACACCCACACGCGTGTGTGTAAAGTGTGAATGTGTCCATCTATATTTATGCGTATATACATGCATGCTGCCTCGATAAGTAGCCGCCCAACATCATAATCGACTGCCCGATTTCCACCCCTTTAGCAAAAAATACGGAACTGCGTTGACCCAAAGTGAAGAATTTAAGAAGCTCACCAATGACATGTCCTCCTCGGACGAAGACGACTACGAAGTGTGCAGGAGAATTTTAAATGAAAGTACTCTGAGGGATATAGAGCGATTAAGGAAGGATCTGAAGCAGCGGAAAACGCTGGACGAGTTTTACACGGCCTTTCAAAGTTTGCCTCCTGAACAAAGAAGGGAACTCTTTAGTAAGCTAAGTTCGTACAAGTAGGGGGGCACACATGGGCATCCAGCGACAGGATTTTCAATCAACACTCTGCCACTATATTTTCTTTTATTTGCCTTTTTTTTTTTTTTTATCTTCACCCCCTTTGTCATTTTCCCTTTTTTATTAACAACTGTTATGTTGTGTTTTTTTTTTTTGGCTATATATTGCCAGTCTTTTTACTTATTCCTCCCCATTTTTTAAAAAATTCTGCAGGCCTTTTTCCTCCCTCCGAATGTCACGTATACTTAGGCAAACGCACATGATGGATGTGTGTTTGTGTTAATCTTATTGCGCCCATTTTATTTGTGCACATTTTTACGTTCATTCGTGCCTGTATATGTTTTGTCTCTAACCATTTCGAATGAGTTAGGGTTACGGGGGGGGAGGAAAGCGGCAAAGTGATGGACGGCGAAGAGACACGTAGTTCCAAGTGCACTGCGGATGTGCACCTACGTGTATACATGAACATGCGCGCTTCGCAGTTCAGCCTCCTAGGGAGCACTTTGCAAAAAGTACATTTCAACATTTGTTAAACATATATGTAATTAAAAAGTAGCGATTAACAATAATTTAACTTTTCTCTATTTGTTCTATTTATTGCTGTTTTTTTTTTTTTTTTTACCGTTTTGTATTACTACACATTTTGGCGGTGGAAAAGAAAAAACAAATTCAGCAAAGGGGTGAGCTGCTTGATTGCACAGGAGGTGTAGACCTGCGCGTTAAAGGTGATTGCCCTTTAGGGTGACAGCGGGGATTGTACGTTAATGTGATGTGGCAGATGAACGGTAAACAATTATAGCAGACTCAATGGAAGGTAAATTCATCAATTATGGTGCCGACGTTGTTTGTTCTTGGGTTTGACGTTCGTACAGATTTTCCCCTTTTTCGGGAGGAATAACTTAAGGATGACAAATTGTTCTTGCCAGCAACTTGAACGAAGTTCCATGTGAGAAAAGATTCGCATTTGCTCGTTGTGCAGGATTACACTGTTCTAATTTTCGCTATCCTGGTTTTATGTGTTCCATTTTTATTTTTTTTGGTGCGCAGCAGTGACGTAGTTCGATCGACCATAGTGTGTTCTCTTCATATACCATTTGGCTCGCGCCGTGGGGGGAAAAACGGGGCAAATCACAAATGTAGGGGCAAGCCTAAAAAAAAAAAAAAAAGGGAGAACTAATTACATTTGTGGGAGCACATACATACACTTTGCTTCTCCTTTTTTTGAAACAAATGGGGATTGCTTTTAAAGAGGAGGCGCGCTGATAATCTCTGCCTCATATTGTCCATACCGAATGAGCGCCGTTTTTTTCCTCAATTGTGGAGTTGTAGGTATGTAAGCATGTCATCTCCGCTTAAGCATTAGCAGGACAAAGGGGAGAGTATAAACCCACCGACCATTTAATGTTTTCCTTTTTTTATATTTTTTTTTAATGAATGCAAGGTTATCTTTTGCGTGTACATGTTTGCCGCACACGCGATAAGTCCCATTGACATATTTTTAACAAGGGGAAATACACTTTCCCCAAAAAAGGATATAAAAAAAAATATATTTTTTTGTGGTGGAATAACGCCTGTGTGGGTATGCAAAATTTAGGACAAGTGAGGAGTCCAACCCTTGGGAAAAGTTAAGCCGTATTGCCAAGTGCTGCAAATGTACCTGCACAGATTTATATACGTGTGAATATATACGTGTCTGCTGCTCAAAGATGCAGGGGGGGTGGAATAACCTGCTATAATAAGCTGATTAGTTGATCACATGCCTGCCCCTTCATTTTAGCGACCAACGGAAGAACAAAAATGGCTTCCCCGGAAGAGTACTACGAACCAGAGATTAAAAAGGAAAACAAAATCGAATACGTTGATAACCTATATTTGTCCAAGAACATTTTGAATAACAGAGAAAATGCATTGAATTATTTTTACACGTCTCCATTTTATACAAGTAGAAGTCATCTGTCGTTAAATGAAAAAATACGAGTTGGGAGAATGATCAGTGATGACGAAGAGGGATACTTATTTGACATCACCTACGACAATTTAAATGTTTTAAAAAATAATGAGCCGCATGATTTGGTCAGCATACACATTTATTACAATACAAATTCCATTTTTCACATTTCCCTAACACATAAATATAAAGTAAAAAATATTATATGCAAAAAGGTTATACAGATGTTTTGTATTTTGAATGGCAAAATATACAGTTCAAGATCTTTTGGAGAATTACTAAACAATAAAATTTCCAGCATTGTGCGTAATGTGGAAAAATTTTATGACTGTGTTAATACGATGGTAAATTTTAACATTACGTCTAACTACAATTTCGAGACCAGGATGGATAAGGAGATGGACAATCAGTATAAGAATTACCGCCTGGAGGATGTATACATTTCCACCAAAAAGAATAAAACAGGATAGGAGGCGCTTTGCCATGTCAAGCAACACGTGGCTGCTGTTTTTCACGGATTGGATGGGGCTCCCCAATTAAGATCCGATGTGTGCACATGCGCAGTAATATGCGCATCATGCGGTGTGTATTTTTTTTTTTTTTTTTTTTTTTTTTTGTGTGTGTGTTCCCCTGGGGGAGCCCACATGAATAAGGAGGACAAAAATTGCACACGAAAAAATAACGGTCATATGTAGTACCGCAAAATGTCGTCCCTAAAGCCGAAAGTGTCTCCTGTTCTTACGTGGGCATTTTCCAAACTCTTCCGAAGGCTATGAACTTTCTTGCACATGCGTAAAAAATCCTCCTGTTTGTTGAAGCACTGCCTGATGGAGTTTTCGCCATTTGGGTTACCTTCCTCCCATTGGCCAGGTTGGCCTGCGTCCCCGGTTGGGCCCCTTTCTTCTCCTTTGTTGCTAGCCGCCCACTCGTCGTCAGCCGTAAGGTAGTAACACGCTTCCTGCTTATCTACGTGCGTGTTGTGGAGAATATTCCCCACCGATCCGCTCAAGCAAGTCAGCAGGAAAGTGCGGATGTTGTGTATCTGTGTATTGGCGGGAAAAAATAAATTAATGAGTAAAACAAAACAGCAAAAAGGATAAAAGTGAGTTAAAATGCGCGTTAAGAGAAACACTCCTCATGTGCAATAATCATTCGTACGATATTTTTTAACTTACAATATTGTTAATATATATTTTGATGAGGAAATTATCTGTGCTCGTTTTTTCTATGGGACATTCAAGACATTCTATCTGCGAAGAAAAAAAAAAAAAAAAAACACAACATGAGGCATATCACAAAAAGACAGCGTCAACCAGCCGCGTTACCAAAAAAGGGAGGCCTGGTAATGCAGAGTGTTAAGAGGTAAATTGAAATTTTGTACATCTCTCCCCTTTTTTTTTTCATGCACACAATTATGTAGGAGAAACTCTTCCCTTATCCCCCGTCAGTGTACTTCTCACCTGTGAACTCTCCACGACGGCGTAAAAACTCTGCCGAAAATTATCCGAATGAGCATTAACAAACTTGTGGAGGCATTCCTGGTAGTTCATTTTTTGGGTACAGGCGCCACAGGACAAAAGTTACTTTTTTTTTTTTGTTTTTTTTTTTTGCTCAATTTAAATGAACAAATTAAAAGATAAAAAAAAAGGCTCCGCAAAAAGTCCACAGTATCCTCCAAAAAGTTAAGCAGAACGCTGCAGTGGTGGCGCCAAGGGCGGAAAAAAAAATAAAAAATAAAATATATAAAATAATTCCCACTTGTTAGCTGCGAGGACAGTTTACATTACGTTGTGCGTTCTTCCCCCACTCGCAGAAGAAAAAAACCAAGTGCACACAAAAAGAAACAGCGACAATAGCAGCATCAATAATAGCAACAACGGCAACAGCGGAAATGCATTTGTGAAGACGAGCAACAATGGAGCTGCTAGAGAGGAGGACAACATAATTAACAAAATAAAGGAGCTGAATTTAGTTTTGCTCGAAAATAAGGATATAATAGATAGCCTTCAACAGGAGAACGAGTCCTTTTCGTCCCAGGTGTGGAACATTCGCCGGGGCAGGCATATGCATAAGTGTGCCTATATACGCTCAATGGTGCACGCACCTCCATGGACTCACGCTTCCCTCCTGACCCCTCAGATCGCCAACTTTGTGAAAAAGTGCAAAGAACTACAGTGCATATGCAGCGAGAAGGAAAAGGACATTGCAAAATTAAAGCAAAATGAAAAATGTCTTGTGCAGGAAATAAGCAAACGGAAAAAGGAAAAAGGCGAACTGGAGGATAAAATAAACACGCTGGAACAGGAAGGGACAAGTAAAAGTGCGCACATCTCTCACGTGGAATGCGAAAAAGACAATTTAATGAAAGAGATACATGAAAAAGACAAACAAATAAATGTTCTGTATGGAAATATAAAACACCTGGAGGGACAAATCAAACTTCTGCAGAATGAAAATGCAAAAAATAAACAGGACGTAAACAATAATTTAAAAAAACAAGATGAAATAAATGAATATATAAACTCCAAGGAGAGCAAAATTACGGCACTGGAAGAAAAGACACAAAAATTGAACAAAGTCATAAGGGAAAAAATAGAAGAAAACGAAAACTGTAAAAAAAAAATACAACAACAGAGTGCCAAAATTGCTTACCTGAATGATAAAATGAAAATGTTAGAAGAAGAACAAAAAAATAATAAAGAAAAAATTAAAAAATATATTGATAACATTAAAAGTTTAAAAAAAAATAAGATTAAGATGGATCAGCGAAGTATGGAAAGTCAAATGGAGGAACAACGGAAGGAGCTTGAGGAGGTTATATTTAACTCCCAAATGTATAAACTGAGCAAAAAAATGGGTACGCGTAAAAAAAGTGTCAACTCTTCAAACGTAGGCAAAAGTGCAAAAAGTGTAAAAAGCGCAAGAAGCGCAATAAGCGCAAATGAGGGGGGAACCACTAACTCGTTCCTTCCCCCCAATAAGCGTAGTGATAAAAACTCTCTTAGCAGCGACAGCAGTGCAAGCAGTAGCTGCGGAGGAAGCAGCGACGGAGAAATAGTCAGCTTTTCCAAGAGATACAATTTAAATAAAAACATGAGCAAGGCGGGGGAAGGGACACACAACAGGGGAAAAAAATAAAATGAAAATGGACGACACACAACAAAGGGAGAAAATAAAAGGGGGGGTGGCGGGGAATTGATCACAGTTAGGAGAAAAGTTGTACTCCCTTTTTGTTGCTTTTTCTCAAACCCCATCGAATGGCCCACGGAACATAAGCTTAGGTAACAGGGGAAGCTGTGGGCAAGCCTGCTCCTCAAATTTGCTTCTATTTTGTGTGCAGCTATTCCGTTTGTTTTAAAATAGCCCACCAGCAGGGGAGTAGGCACATAAGTACGTAGTTCTACATGTCCACAGAACAAACTCACTTATGTAGTCTCTTTTACACGATGAAGCGGGCATTTTTCATTCCCTCTGCCGTACGCACCTCCCTCGTGGCATACTCACTTTTCCCCTTACCTCTTAATACGCGCGGGTAAAACTATATGAGATGTTTAGACAGTTCGAAATTTGATACAGCTGAAAAAGGACAGGGCGGGAAATTGTTCGATGAAATGGAATGCACAGTTACATCTACCACTACATATACACACACAATTGCATAGTATGCACGTGGTGCTTTTTCCACTCCAATTTTTTTTTTTTTTTTTTTTTATGAAGCTTTACATCAAAAAGGTCCGCAAGGAAATCATCGAGGTTTGGCTTTATGGTGTTGTTAATATACAGATACTGCAATAAAAAAAAAAACAGGGGGGGAGGGAAATAGAAATATTTTTTTTTTCCTCAACAGGGCACTTATAAGTACACACCATGTTTAGAAAGGAGATGAACACATGGTTTTATCAACATCTGTACGGCTCTTAGCCTGCTGGTTGAGGGCGCATTCCTTACAATGTGCTCATTTCTGTTAAACACCTTCTTGAGGAAACTGAGCACAGAATCGAGAGTTTCGTTTCCGTTAATAAGTATTTTGTTTTTTTTCAAAACGGCCGTTCCGCTGATGCTTTTGAAGGCGATCTTGACTGCTCGGGGAGGAGGGCACATGTAGTATGGATAGGAGGTGGACACATGTATTATGCACAGTAGAGGTCACCGAAGGCGTACATACGAAGGCGCGTGCGAACGAAAGCGAGTCGGATAGAAACACATGCACACGTCTGAGAGGACCCACAAAAAGTTGGACTCCTCTTTGAGAATCCCCCAACGAAGAAAAGATAAGTACACGTGCCGCATATAGGAAGTAAGTCTGATGCTATATTATACTGCCTATACACTTTTGCGTATTTTTTCGCTCGGGGGAGACCTATGTCCATCCGTAGTCTCGAACAAAATGTGCGCTCCCAAATGTACTACCTTTTCTATTCCTCCTTGAGAACAAGCTCTCGCGCATATCCGGCTTCTTCTCAAAGTTGGGAAAATAACGTATCACCGAGTCTGACATTATTTTTGCGTCAAACTTGTTAGTGGGTGAGAAAACTGCATGGGTAAGGTTGTTTCGGAATATTGCGCTGTTTTTTTTGGGCCACTCCCATGTAGTTATTTTATTTTTATGTTTTTTTTTTTTTTTTCCTTTGCCTATCCCATGCGAATATATTTTTCTATTTCTTTTTTATTTTGTTGGGTGAATATCGTCCAGCGAATGTACGCACTTGTGCAAGCACTACATGTGCCTGGCGGATGTGACGTAGCTGAGTTTTTTTTTTTTTTTTTTTTTCGGGCAGACTGCCTATCAAGCGTGTTGAGGAAAAAATTGGCTAAATTGCCTGAACGATGATAAACCTGTGTGGCCGTTGAAACACTTGCGAAGGGATGCCTTCAACAGTTTTTTTTTTTTTTTTTTTTTTTTTTTTTCCTGTCATAGTTTTATGCCGCGCGTAAGTTGGCCCATTAAGTTCTACACAACACGTGGTGAGGTGAGAAAAGCAGCACATCAGTCATGCTTTCTTCTGTCCCCCCGCTTGCACACACACCCAAAAGATGGAAAACAAAATATCGTTTTTTCGCGAGTATGATAACGTCAAAGAGAAAGTAGAACTGATTAGACGGTGCCTCGACCAGGATGACGATAACGAAGTGATAAAAAATTTCACCCCCATTTTGGAAAATTTCAATTATTTAAACAATTGCCTGAATAGCTATAGGGAAGCCAAAACCGTGTTGGACCCACACCTGACTCTACTGGTGGAGCCATTTCTAAATTTTTTAAAAAAAAGCCTCACCCTGTTGACAAGGATTCTATCTCATTATAAGAAGCAGTTGGAGGGAGCACATGGTGATAGTGAACACATAAAAGGGGTAGTTTTGGCGGAAAGGGGATTTTCAAATCATGTGGGAGATAGCCAACAGGGGGAAAATGAAACGAGTTGCAGTAGCAACTGTGAGGACAAGACACACATTGAGTCAAACGGAGAAGCAGAAAACTGTCTAGGAAGTCACGCTGAAAAGGAAGAGAAGGGAAAGAGTAACAAAATTTTACAAAACACAAAGGAGGAGGAAACCCTTCTGAAAATGTACACAGTGATAGAGGAGGTATACAAATATTACAACACACTAATATCAGTGAGGGGAGAAAAAAAAATTAAAACTTTATTTCCATGTGATTCATTCTGCTTAAGTGAAATAGTTAACTTGTTGCTGAATGTGAAGGAAGAGGAATTCGTTTTTAATCACTTGACAAATTTGAAGTACAACAAAATGGATGATGGGAACAACGCATGGGTCATTTTGTACATCCTACTTATATGGCTTTCATTCTGCATGTACATCCCCTTTAATCTAGTGTCTGTTAGTAAAAATATTCTAGTCAACATTGAAGAAATATTTTACTACTACGTAGGGAAGAATGAAAAAGCGAAAGAAGCATGTTCTATTTTGTATGCACAATTTTTAAGGAGGGATGATGTACATCATGAGAAAATTTACTTCACTAACTTTATCCTTTTTTCCAAAGAACTTATGTTAAAATTGGTGGAAATAAATTCGTGCGTGGCTAAGAAGAAAGCACAGCTTAATGATGATGTGTTTGTAGTGACCAGTGCAAATATTGCTTCCGGGAAGTGTTATGTTAAATTCAGTAATATAGTTTTATGCGGAGTTTTACTAACTCATAAAAGGTTGTTGAAAAGGGGTGAGAAAAGGGTGTTAAGAAATTATGCCAATTTTTATAATTTTTTTTTTATTCAAAATCATCTCCATTTGGACTTTACACAAATGTCCAAGTCGCTGAAGATTCTTTGCCTCGGTTATTACGCCTCGTTATTTTTGGAGAAATCTTCGGGCACGTCCCTTCCTAGTGGGCAGGCAGCTAAAAGTAGTGAGGCAGCTAAACATAGTGAGGCTGCTCCTAATGGCACATTTTCCCAGAGGGGGCCGCCCCCTTCTCCCCGTGGGAAGACACCACAGCGTGACGTCAGCCCCAGCGAGCCTGTTCACTCCGACCTGTTCGAAAAATTCCCTCTACATTTAAACATCAACGAGGTGTTTACCATGTACCAGAAGGAAACGAAGGAGGGATGGATTCCACAGCCAAAAAGAGAAGAACAAGTCCTTCCCACAAATGCACAAAAAAAATATACCTCTGAAAAAGACATCCTACAAATATTAAACCTCCTGTTTTATTATTTTAACGACAGTAGTACCTACATTCGGTGGTGCCTCTCCAAAAGCTTCGGAAATATATTATCCCATCTGAGCATGCAAAATGTTCGTGTGATAATAACAAAATTTAACAAGCTAGCCAAATACAACGATTACAATATTTGGTGTACCATTAATTACACCTTATTTCATTACCTCTTTGGCAAGACAAGTGTGTGTACAGAAATTATTAACTTCCTTCTTCGGAAAATTGTAGGAAGTTTGTATACGAACAAGGATAAAATTTTTGCGAGCACATTTGTTCTGTTGTATAGTCTCTTCAAGTACAATAAGTTTATTCAAATACGTTATGAGCAGAATGAGAAGGGGATTCAATTTTTTTTTTTCCACCTGATATTCTCCAAGTTGATAGTTCTGTCTTTATTCGAGGATAATATAAATTTGAGGAAGTCCGCCATGTCGCTGCTGCAAATTTTTATTGGCAAGTTTAATTTTCTTTACCAATTTGGTGAGTACTCACTGGGTGGTACCTCGGCGGGGGATTCCCCCAACAACAGGGAGATATTCTTCAACGATATGGTTACATTTGTGAGCTTGTTTTTTAGCTGCGATGCGGTAAGTGCGTACTATGAGGGGCTGCAGAAGGGGCAGCTGGGCGGTGTAGAGGAGGAGGATAATGATGTAAAGGAAGGCGGCTTCCCAGAGGACCAAACCCCACATATGGGTACCAGAAAACTGCTGGAGGAATCCAAACAGGACATTTTCAACATGAACATTGATATTCTGTCGACCTGCAATTTCAGCGAACTCATTAATTTGAAAAAGTCCATCATCATAAAAACAAAGAATGTGTGCAAATTCGTTTTGTACAAATATCCAGTCATTTTCCACTTATATTCCTTTAAGCTTTTTCACGAAAATGTAAACATGAGATTGCTTTCAGCCGAATCGCTAGCTAATCTCTCCTCCGACAATGGAGAGTACTTCATACAAGTAGTTCTTCCCTTCTTGGTGAAAAAAAGCTACGAAGAAAATGTGTGGACAAAGCATGGATCCATCACATGCATTTCCAAAATATTGTTAAAATTAAAACAACATATTGATGAAAATTTACAAAATGAAATTAAAAAAATTATAATTTTTAATGAAAAAAAAAGAATATATAAATTTAAAAAGGGAGAAATTCTAAGGCATTCAATATGTCTACTCATACAAAGCATATGTCAATGTGATTACTTCTTGGTAAAGGAGAAGACACACTCATTCTTTCTCGACATTTTACAAAATAATTTATTCCACTACAATGAAATTATACAATATGAAGCATCCAAAATATTTTTTTACTTGCCCATATGTCTGTTACCAAGAAACAAAGCCATTCATTACATATACAATAATATTATCTTAAAAATTGTAAAGGAGAAGGATAATTTCCTCCATTTGAAGGGTTACTTCATTCTCCTTTTGTTCGTTAGCGAAGAGCTCATTCCGGACGTTTCTTCCGACCTGATTAAATTGTTCTACTATATCTTAAAGAAGTGTTCCTCTCATTACAGGATAAAGAACGCTCTCCTGAAGAAGGATTATCAGATGGACTCCTCACCTGATCTCAATATAGAAAAACCGGATGTAACAAACAACAACCCTATTCAGAATGATCCTTTTTTTTTTAAAAAAATAAACTTTGAACTATACCCTATTGATTTTAACATGAAGATATTTTGCCTCCTCGCTTTGTTTAACGTGGTGGACAAATTGAGGAGAAAATACATATCCCAATTTTTGTTCCTTTACGAAGAATGTACTACCAGCTTTAGGGGCCTCATCAGGTCCAAAAAAGGGGGTAATAGACAAAAGAGTTCTCGCGTTAATAGTTGTGAAAGTAGTATCGGATGCAACTCTTGTTCCAACATAAACGTTGCCAATGAAGAGTCAGATGGAGAATGTACAAATGGGTACTCTGGTGAGGAAGGCGATGGTGGAGCCACGACTGCTGGGAAGAAGTGGCCTTCCTTCGGGGACAACTCAACCATGGGAAGTGACGGAGAAGTATATTCAACAATGTTGAAATGTGCATGTGACAAAACGGTAGAAATAGGGGATATAGAAGCGAAAAAGAAGAAAAGGGAAAAACGAAGGAATACCTCCTTTTATATGAAGCCAAAAGTCAAACTTGTTAAGAAGAACATCACCTGGGAGGAAGTTATACAGGAAGGGAAAAAACAAAACAAGGATATTTTGCCGTTATCATTAGATATTAATAAAATAGCAAAAGTACTGATTTTATACTTGCAGGAATATGTGTACGAGAGTGACATAGGCGATTCGCACGTCTTCGTTAGGGAGATATGTCTCGGTCTAACCGCCTTTCTGTTAACGTCATACCCGCTGTACTTTTTCCAGCGTGGTAACATCGTGCAGGGAAAGAGTAGAGCGAAAGAGACAGCAACTAAGGGAAGAGCTAAGGTGGGCGTAGAACCGCAACAAACGAGTGTGAACAATGAGCTAACCCCAAATGTAAGGACAAACGGGGAGAAGAATCACACCAAGGAAGAACCCACCCAGAATTACTTCTACGAGCAGTTCGACTCTGATGATAGTGGAGAGGACGAAAGCAGTAATGCGGAAGAATGTGCACACGAAAAGCATGAAAGGGAGGTCAACTCTCACACAGCAGTTGGAGAGGACCAAGTTGTCCTTATGTATGTCCTTTTTGAGATTAAGAAAAAATATATAAACATACTAACCCAGTTGATGCTAAAATTATTGTGTGAAAAAAATATCAGGACAAATAAAATGTGCTTATTCCTTTTGAATTACCTGTACAATTATGCTACTTTTAATGCCTGTGGGGAGATGGAGACGTTCGAATTCTCCAACGTCTTCAACAAATACTGCCATGATTTCCCATACGAACTTTATCTTAAAAAGAAAATGGATGATAATGTAAGAAAAAGTAAGCGTAACATTTATGAATACTTGAGGACATCCTGCACGAATATTTACAACGTCTTTAATAATGTTACGGTCCATTTGTGTGATTATTACGAGCCTATATATTTGAAGGGCCACGGGGGAGGCTCCAGTGTAAATTATGTTAATCGTTCGAATGAAAAGAGGCTAAAAAGTTATCCCGTGGGAACCATGAACAATCCCTGCACTTGCAAATACGAGGAGGAAATCACCACGCTGTTCCTGAACCGCCCTTACAAATATGGGCTCATCAAAACTGTTTTTAACAAAATTAATAATTTCATTTATTTGTACAACTATGCTTTGAAGTACACGAGTTTTTCCGTTTTCCACAAGAACAAGTTTGCTTCTACGAGGAAGGGCCTCATGCGCGGACAGGCCTGCTCGGCAGACCCCAGCGCATTGAACACGGTTGGAAGCGCCACCCCCACTAGCAGTAGCGCCGCTGCAACTGCTAACTCCCCCCGGGGAGACCTCCAATTCGAGAACATCCTCATCAACAACGACTTTGTGGACGACATAAACCTAAGCGAATGTGAAGAAAAGGTATGGGTCGAGGAGCAAAATTTAATAAAAGACGTTCATTTCTTGCTAGACAAAACGAAAAAAAATATCAGCGTAATTAAATGCTTGGAGTACAGCGAAACGCACCTCTACAGTCACATTTTTTATTTGCTCTTCTTAAATAAATATAATTATTACCTGATCAGCGGGTTTTTTAACACCCTGTGTTACTACACCTCTCACACCGAGTATAGCAATTATGCCTACACTAATGTGATGAAGACGGGAAAGGAGAAGTCTATTGAGTTTTTATTTTTCGATTTCCTCGTCCGATACAAAGATGTGTGCACCTTTGGCTACATCCGGGACGACGTCCTGTTTCTCTACATTAGGTACTACAGGAAGTTTTATATGGGCTGCGGCTACGCGGAGGTCAGTGAGATCATGCGTGCGTTCAACGAGGGGAGAGTTGCGCGCAGAAGGCACAACGCGGGTGGTGACAAGTGTAGCGGTAAGAAGCACGATGTGGATGTGGATACAGATGAGCGTAAAGACGGTGACGCGCGGGAACCCCCATTTCCCCTCCACCTTCACAACATCAACTTGGGAGAAATACTTGCACTCGAAAAAAGGGAAGACCAGGTTGCCTTTTTAAAAAATATATTTTATAATTATAACATATTCTTCGACAGAAATGTAATTATTTTGACTGATGAAGAATGCGGTGGTGAGGGGAGCACGAAATGCGAGTTGACAGAGGGAAAGACAAAAAAAAAAAAAAAAAAAAGGAGACAGGCAAATAAACAAATAAAAAAAAAATATCAACACAAAATTGAATTATTAGAATATGTCAACATTTGCTTAATTAAAATTTTATACTACTTGAATAATTTCAACTTAATACAACTGGAGACATTTTTAAAAAGTGTTAATTCTTTTGTGAAGTTTTCCCTAATGAATAATTTTACGGCCTTTTGTTTTTTAAACTTTTTCCTGTCCACATTCGAAAAATATGGAACCTTTGCGCTCGTTCGAACGATTTCGGAGTTGACAATAAATATTTTCATGTGTGCAACTCTGAACTTGAATGTTAAGCGGCTGGCCTTCTTCCTGGTCCTGCATATGCTCCTACACAGGTTAGTCAAGGGGCGGGGCAGTACGCTACGGGAGCGCATGCGCTGTTTGCGCAACGCACACATACATGTTTCTCACCTGCAAATGTTTGTCACTTCACAAATGTCCGTTCCGCCCATGGCAGATACCCCAAGATCCGGGAATTCACCAACGAGTACCTCTACGCGAACGTTAATTTTATTTCCCCAGACGAGGTGAGCAATTACCTATTTGGCAGCTACGAAGATTTAGAAGAAATAATTTCCATTTTGATCAGCACGCAATTTTCTGAGGCGCCTAAGGATGGAAAACTTGCAACCCCAATAAAGGAAGCGGTCAGGAGAATTTCCCTTCTCGTTCAGATTCCCATACTTATATGACATTCTCATCATTTTCTTCATTCTCTAGCTCATCTTCACTTTTGTTATAATCAAAGTTGTAGTCGTCCTCTAGTCCCTGCTCTTCCTCCAATGTGTCTGTGCGGGGTGGGAAAAAAAAAAAAAAAAATGTTAACCCGTCTCGTGTCTGCGCGGGAGTATACACAGGATATGCACATGTACATATTTCGCACAACGCAGCTTCGCTTCGCCGACGAGTGTCATCCTGTTCGCTCTCCCCCAAGAGCCATGTTTCTCCCTTACTCGATGCGTTGTCTTCTTTATCTTTCGCTTCTGTTTCTTTCTCCTCCGTTTCCTTCTCCTCTGTTTCCTTCTCCTCCGTTTCTTTTTCCTCCGTTTCCTTTTCTTCCCTTTCCTTCTCCTCGTTTTCCTTCCCCTTCTTTGTCTTCACCCGATTGGGCAAGTTGAGGAGCATTTTGTCCTCCTTGTAAATATTCCTGTACGTGTTAAAGTATAACTCATATGGATAATAATGGATGTTGTCCTTATGAATGAGTTTATCTTTATATGAATTTAATTCATCCTTATCATAAATTTTATTTTTTTCGTAGTTATAAATTTCTATGCTCTTCATGTGGTACTTGAGAATATTATTTGTAACCACAAAATCTTCATTGTAATTGTTCATATCAAATTTTGTCAGCGCCTTTTGCACGTCAAAGTCGATTACTACAGGGGAGGGGGAGCGATGTAGTCCATATATATTGGGTGGGAAGAAAAAAAAAAAAAAAACAAAAAAAAAAAAAACATATGACCAGCACATGTTTGTGTAGACGCGGAAAATTACAGCTTTAACAAAGAATGCAATAAAACAAAAAAAAAATTCCCACATGTGATGTTCTTTTCATCCGATGCGCACGTGTACAAATGTACACAAACGTCGCAGCCAAACTAACACTTTTTCTCGTCGGCCTTCTGCCTCTCCTTTTCCTTTTCATTCATTTTCACGTCCAAAAGGAAACACCACGAGACAGCTCTTTTCTCTGCAATGTCAATTCGAAATGTTTGCTCCTTTTTCAGTATTCATAATGAAGAAATTTTGTTGCAGAGTTTAGTCAAAATGTGGTTAAGTTTTTTTTTTTTTTTTCTAGTCACAACTATTTGAAAAAGGCTAGCATATGGGGAAGGGGGGTGGCCACTGTTTTTTTGGGCTGCCTAAAAAAAGGGTTGCGCTCTTATCATATTTTATGCGTTTCATATGTACATATTTGCATTATATACATATAAGAAAAATATGTAAAATTGTCATTCGTATTTTTTCTTATTTACGAATGCAAACACCTAACACGATTTTTCTACATTTTTGCGCAAAAACCATCTGTTTTTATTTTGTTCCAATTTTGGCAAGCCATTTTTTTTTTTTTTTTTGGCTTGCTCTTTTCTGTAGCCGTTGATTTTTTGGCCATTCGAATAAACGTTTTTTTTTTATTTTTTCAAATAAACTTCGTTTCCTTCCAATAATTTAAAATGGATACGTATGAATTATATATAAAATAAAAGTAAGCAATCATTTTATTATATACTTAAAAGTCCCCAATATAAGTTTACCCAATTGGGAACAGTTTATATATTTATACGCGTTGATTTGCTTTCTTGGGCATATTTTCTTTCATCTTCTTTATTTTCCTGACTGCTGTCATTCATACTTTCTACAGGCACTGCAAACTTTTCATGAAAATTTGTATCCATTTTTTTTTCATGAAATTTTTCGTCAAACATTTTTGACTTATTGTGCCATTCCCAGGCTGCATATATTTGTATGCGTCCTTCGATTTTTCTCCCCAGTCAGTTCGTCCCTTTATTTTGCTGAGGAGTTTTGTTCCCCCACCCTGTTTATATATGGCTCTTCTTCGCTTCTCCTTTTTTTAAGCCTTTAACAAAGTATGATGCCATATAATGAAAATAATTAACCATAACTGAACTGCGCTGGTGTTGGAGAGACATCTTTTTTCATCAAAATGCATCCACTTTTCATTTTCATTTTACAAAATGTGTAAATGTTAAAGGGGGTGGTAGAAGATCATTTTTTCCTTGTGTGTATTTACCACCCTTTACGTACGTAGTGGTAGAGAAGAGGACCCGGACATTCAGCCAAAACCCCGTGTAGGCGTGCAGACAGGACAACTATTATTTTCCCCCCCCCTCGGGTGACAAATTAGTTAGTGCCATAAATTTACCTACCCATGTCCGTGTGAAAGGACGCAAGTTAGCAGTCAGCAGCACCTCCCCCTTGTGATCGTTCCCCTACAAAATGGTCGGCGTGAAGAAGAGAACAGTAAGAAAATTCAACGTGGAAATTGACCTGAACAATGACATAGAAGACAAGGTGCGGTCATACATAATATCGGATAGAAACAAAATGAAGAAAAGACACAAAGAAAGAAGAAAAAAAAAAATAAGAAGACGAATTAAAATGGAATGTAAAATATCATCCTTTGTTTTTCCCAATTCAAAGAAGGAGAAAAAACTGAGGCTAAGTTACATTAATAA
>NW_012192583.1:562040-565406 GCF_000956335.1 Plasmodium fragile | reverse complement strand
TTTTTTTTTTTTTTTTTTTTTTTTTTTTTCTTTTGGCCATTCGAATAAACGTTTTTTTTTTATTTTTTCAAATAAACTTCGTTTCCTTCCAATAATTTAAAATGGATACGTATGAATTATATATAAAATAAAAGTAAGCAATCATTTTATTATATACTTAAAAGTCCCCAATATAAGTTTACCCAATTGGGAACAGTTTATATATTTATACGCGTTGATTTGCTTTCTTGGGCATATTTTCTTTCATCTTCTTTATTTTCCTGACTGCTGTCATTCATACTTTCTACAGGCACTGCAAACTTTTCATGAAAATTTGTATCCATTTTTTTTTCATGAAATTTTTCGTCAAACATTTTTGACTTATTGTGCCATTCCCAGGCTGCATATATTTGTATGCGTCCTTCGATTTTTCTCCCCAGTCAGTTCGTCCCTTTATTTTGCTGAGGAGTTTTGTTCCCCCACCCTGTTTATATATGGCTCTTCTTCGCTTCTCCTTTTTTTAAGCCTTTAACAAAGTATGATGCCATATAATGAAAATAATTAACCATAACTGAACTGCGCTGGTGTTGGAGAGACATCTTTTTTCATCAAAATGCATCCACTTTTCATTTTCATTTTACAAAATGTGTAAATGTTAAAGGGGGTGGTAGAAGATCATTTTTTCCTTGTGTGTATTTACCACCCTTTACGTACGTAGTGGTAGAGAAGAGGACCCGGACATTCAGCCAAAACCCCGTGTAGGCGTGCAGACAGGACAACTATTATTTTCCCCCCCCCTCGGGTGACAAATTAGTTAGTGCCATAAATTTACCTACCCATGTCCGTGTGAAAGGACGCAAGTTAGCAGTCAGCAGCACCTCCCCCTTGTGATCGTTCCCCTACAAAATGGTCGGCGTGAAGAAGAGAACAGTAAGAAAATTCAACGTGGAAATTGACCTGAACAATGACATAGAAGACAAGGTGCGGTCATACATAATATCGGATAGAAACAAAATGAAGAAAAGACACAAAGAAAGAAGAAAAAAAAAAATAAGAAGACGAATTAAAATGGAATGTAAAATATCATCCTTTGTTTTTCCCAATTCAAAGAAGGAGAAAAAACTGAGGCTAAGTTACATTAATAAATTTATAAAAAAAAAAAAATTAATCAAGCAACATTTGAAGGACATACGAGAAAGGATAAAACATTTCCAAGCAATGGTGAACACATATCAGAGTGAAACCAAGGAAAATAAAGATCAGGTGCAGGAAGGGGAAGAATGTTTGCAGCTCTCCACACTCTGCTTGCCTTTACATTCGCCCCAATGCAATGAATAATCACTCCCATGAAGGGTAAAAATCGTGTGTGCGCATATATTTAACACGATTTATTTGTTCTGACAAATCCCGATCGTGCAACATGACCACCAAGTGTTTGGAAAAATAAACTCCCCCATTTATTTACAACGGTGTGAGACAGCATTGTTTTCCTCCTCGCCGTTGTGGTTTAACATGTTTATGCAATGCGTCTTTCCCATTGTATGCCTTTTTACATTCGAAAATTGTAAAAGGTGTTGTAATTTTTTTTTTGTTATGTATATGATTATTTTTTTTTTGTATTTAAAAATATATACTTATATTGCCCCGTGGGCACAGTTTATACTTTAAACTTGTGGTTGCTTTATTGTTTCATTTGGAACGAAAAAAAAAAAAAGAAAAAAAAAGATAAAATAAAATAAACACAACAAAACAGAACAAAATAAAGCCCCATGTGACTACTACACGGGTGTTGTTAATTTTGTTTATCATTTTTATCACGCGCGGCTACTTGGCCACTTGTTTATTTTATCCCTTTTTTTACGTTTTATCACATTTCCTGCTTTTTTTTTCGTTTCATTGCTCACCCTCCTTTTTCTCGCCAATACCTCCATTTTTATACTCCGTATTATACTTATAATTGGCGATGCGCGCAATCTGATACAGCGCCGTTAAGCTCATGATGAAGTTTACTGCAGAGGGGGAGGAAAGGTGTAGGAGCTCGCCATGAGTGTGCATACGTGCAAGCATACATATACATATACATGTGCATATGAATATACTCATATAAACGCCTGTGCGGACATGTGCGAACGTCTCCTATCACGCACACCCGCACAGGAGCCTTTTCTCATTTCTGCTACACTTACTGGCGAGCAAATTAAAATTTCGTGGTTTAATGACGTAGGCGAATCTTGTGAACAGCAATCCGGTCATACATATGGCTAAAGGAGAAGCAAGGCGCGTTAAAGGGGGAATATAAAAAGTGGTGTTAAAAAAGGAATGGAAAAAAAGACAAATACGACTTGTGTATAGGTCGTACAAAACTGATTAACGTAGGAGTGGGGTTAGCAATTACCAAATTGTTGGGGCAGGGAAAGCAGCTTTGGGTCTCTGTTTATGTCAACGATGTTCGCCAGCGAAATGGACCATTTAAATGTAGGGGCCCAAAAGTGAATGGTCAGGATACCTGTATCGGACACTACGTGGAAAAGACGGGAACGTGGATTTAAGCGCGGGCGAAATGATATGCACAGGGGGTGTGCTTTCATAAATGCATAGCTAGGTGCGTAAACAGTACCCCCTTTATTTGTATACATATATATTTTTTCTCTCTCATTCTCTCTTATGCTATGTCTTTCCGCGTGGTGCTTCCTGGGTATTGTATTAAGCCCCGCCTTGGTACCTTACCCAGTGCGTTCTTCACAGTCTGATTGATGTTGTAACCCTTGATTTCGTTTTTGATCCTGGGTATGATGTTTGGGTAAAAAATACTTTTGATCAACCCCATTTTGGAACAACCACAAGTGGGCAGGTGGATTCAATGGGAGGAAATTTCAGGTGGAGGCACGGATGAAAATGGAGAAGGGCAAAATTGTTAAAAAAGGGCACAACTCATAGGCTCAGTCTTTTTAGTTAACTAAGACAAAGCTGCAAGCGATGTTGTGTCTTTATAGGTATCGTTCGGCTAAATTCCCACCAGTGTGTGCACTGGTACATGTCTACATACGTGTGGATCTGCGCGCTCTGTTTTGGTCCACTTTGTCACATTATTACGGCTATATTGGAGCATAAGTATGTGCGATGAAATGTAAAGTGTATTTTTTTGAGGCAGCTTTTTTCTTCACCCCAGGCAATGCTCCGTATATTTCTGCCAACCAGTTGCATAAACACAAATGAACATTTGAGGAATGGAAAACATTCGAATTATGAAAAATTGCACCTAATAAATTAGAGTAGCCCTATTTCTTAAGTTCACCTAGATTCTTTTCACACTAAGAATGCAAAAGTGAGACTCTTGAATGTTATAAAAGCTGGAAAAAGGGGGAAAAAAAAAAAAAAAAAAAAAAA
>NW_012192583.1:558627-559905 GCF_000956335.1 Plasmodium fragile | reverse complement strand
TTCCAACTTTATTACACTAAATTAGCCAATTTTTCCTTTCGCGCAATGAAGCGGATTGAAATTGGCTAGGTACGCCGTGCGCAAAAAAAGGTGTGTTACGCACAAAAGCGGAAAGAGAGGAGGTGCATATTCCCCACCAAAAGATTATCCTCCAATGCACATTTAACCTCTCGCTATTGCCAGTTGGCTGACTTTGCTGACACGCTTTTTTCCGCCAACCATGATAAATGTATGAAAAGGGGAAGAAAATCATTGAAACAAATTTCTCAAGTGCAAATATTTTTTTTTTTTATGTAGACACTTTGTTTTGAGGTGTTAATGTACTGCGGAGGTTATTTCCCTTATTGGAAGCAGCGATAATTCTGCCACCACTTCCCCCCCCCAAAAAAAAGCACTCACTAAGAAACAGCTACTTATTTGTAAAACACGGAAATGTTAAAATGGAGTTTCCATTTTGAATTAGGAAAAAAAAAAAAAAAAAAATGCATAGTTCATAATAGCCCCAATACGAAGGAGAACATTTTTATACGTTCTTCAAAATGTGTCCAGGCTGCATGACAAATGATAAAAATAAAATAAAAAAAAAAAAAAAAGAGGATTACGGAGGAGCAAGCCCTGGAACACTGCATTTCGGTCAATTCGGAATGGACGTCATGAGTTTTAAACCGTTCTCTATTTCGGGCATGAAAAGGGGACAAACAAAATGATGAAGGGGTAGTATTGCGATCGGCGGGTTGCCCAAACGTGAGAGAAAAGTGTAATGCATGCTTTTTTTTTATGTGACCTCGTCCATATACCCCCTTCGCCAAACATATCCCTCTACAAGGGTGTTTCCTGCCTCTTGAGGCATCAACATGAATTCTCCCCACACACAACAAATTCAGTTTCGCCACGTGGGCAAAACAAATGTTGGAAAAATACGTGTAGCAACGTAAACGTTCTTATATGTTACCCCATTTGTTATGACTGGCCTCGGGGGGGGATGAACACAATAGCCTCTACTCTTTCCAGTGCATTTGTCGCTTCTGCTGATCCTGCTGTTTCCATTTTTAGAAGCTCCTCCCTTTTCACACTGTTACATGTAGCATCAGCCACACGATATGATAGAGGCGCAAAAGGCAAAAGACAGCTTGCAAATATGTGTCCCTCAATGTACAATTTTTTAAAAAAGGCAAAATTTAGTAATCGCCATAATTACGATGACATGAAGATTAATGCTATTTGGTAAGAGATCAAATGGTCAGTAAGTAACGAAAAAAAAAAAAAAAAAAAAAAAAA
>NW_012192583.1:554781-555811 GCF_000956335.1 Plasmodium fragile | reverse complement strand
GCTGTTTCTTTTTTTTTTTTTTTTTTTTTTTTTTTTAAAACGTGTATGAATATTAGGCACATGTACACATATTACACATTTGTATACTCATGTAAACATATGCCCATGTGTGAGTTTTTATTTTGTGCGTATCTACATGTTTGAAAAAGTACTGGAGAATATACACTCGTGTGCGTAATTATTATTGTTCTCTTTTTTTTTTTTTTTTTTTCTTTTAATTCTTCCTGGTCGTTGTGAAGGCTGTAGGCTGATTTCTTTAACAATTCCTGGACACGCGCGAAGAGGGGGGAATTCACTATCAGTGAAAACTCAAAGAGGAAGCAACAGACGGCAACAAAAAAAAAAGCGGCAAAAAATAGCCCATTGTAATAGAGCTCCAAGGCCCTGGAAGGATAGCAGCGAGACGCGCTGCCATCACTAAAGGAACTCTCGAAACATGTCTTCTTTCTCAATCACTGCTAAGCAGCACAGGGAGTTAAAACTGTACACGCCGCGCACTTAAACGTGCGCTCGTGTTGAACCTCCCCATTGTGGACCCACTTACGGAAGCGAAGAAGAGAGCCTTCTACGCGCACACAATCACACTTGAAACATAAGTCCTTAATGAATGAAAATACTTACGCAAAAATGGAGGAAGAAAATGAAAAAGGCGAGGGAAGGACGATGAAGGGCGTGATAAAGAACAAGTACGGCTTCCCCTTGAGTGTTCATTACATGAGAATACGCATTCTTGTGTAAATGTCCCCTCGCACTAGTGATTGCGTGTGTGTGTGCAACTTAAGAGGAAACGTTGCCCCTGGAAAGAACAAATCATTTGTCTTTCAATCCTGTTCCCATTCCGTCTTGTTTTTTCCCCCCACCAGGTATTATATCTCCCCCCAGTTTTTGGACCAAAAGAAAGAAGCAGAATACAACGCCCTGAGGATACACAACATAAAAGAATATATCTGCATCCACTTAACGGTGTCTCTATTTATTATCCTAGTAGAATTCTTCGCCTTTTCTGCAAGTAAAAAAAAAAAAAAAAAAA
>NW_012192583.1:493016-552136 GCF_000956335.1 Plasmodium fragile | reverse complement strand
AAAAAAAAAAAAAAAAAAAGGATTTAAAGGGCGCATTGATAGACTGCCGGAAATGAACCTCCACGGGGAAAATATACTAAAACGTTTGTACTATAAGCGTATACAGTGGAGTTTCCTCGCGTTCATGTGTTCAGCTGTTTTCCCCTTTGCGCTTCTAACCCGTTGTTTACGTCCTCCCTCCCTCCATCGTAGACTTAACCAAAAAGGATGCGTCAGTTATGGAACATTTTGTGGTTGTCTTCTCCCTTTTGAATTGTTTGATGCACGTGGTTGTGCTGATAAAGGTTTCCTTTACCCCGGCCAAAAACTCCCATTCGAAAAGTTTGTTTGTCGGGTATATCATAATTGTAAGTTGCGGCATCGGGGGACAGATTAGCTTCACATTTCCAGCTAAGCCACTTTGCGAACGAACTTCTTTCACAAGTCGATATATATATTTTTTCCCTCATATACCTATTTCCCTGTCGCACCCATCCCTCGCGCAGAACCAAGTGTTTCAATTCTTGTCTCTCTACTTATTTACGAAACAAAATGAGGAGAATAAGGCCGATAGCACCCGTTTAATCCTCTACAACAGCAACTTTAGTTTGTATGTTCACTTCTTTGTAGATTCAGTGTTTCTTCTATGCCTGCCCACCCTCAAGTAGGTATTTGGATGACCGCCTTTGCTTTACACCCCAAGGGGGACGCACAAGGAGACGTACGGGCGATGTGCAACACATGGAACATTCTCCCCACACAAAAGTGTGTATATACATCGATTTAATGATCATAAAGTGCCACCCCTTTTTTCCTTACGCCCCCTCTCTCTTAGCTTCCTCTCAACGCTGATATTTCTAATCGGCTACTTAATCATGAACGCAGTGCTAATGGCCCTGATTAAGTTTTCCACGGCCAAAATAGAGGTGGAGTTGTACTTCATGTACATACTAACCGTACTGCTGGTTATGTTTACCATTTTGAGATATTTGGCGGAAGAAAGAAATCGAATTTTGCTACACACGATTAAAGACATAGTTTGCAGTAATTACAAAAAGGTGGGAGATTTCAAATCGACGTTCGACAAGGAAAATGAGTCCATCGCTGTTGATATAGCAAAGGATGATAACTACGACAAGATGGAAGAGAATTATAAATTTTTATTTTCCGACAAAAGCTTTTTCTTTAACGATTTTACGATAAATGCGTGTTATAAGGACTACTACTCGGTGTCCTATTTTTTAAAGCGATTATTAATTGGGTGTGGTTCTAACAAAAACAAAGAAATGAAAAAAAATATAAATGAGGAAAAAAAAAAATTCCAAAATGTGAAAAAACACCTGAACGAGTCAGACATTTTAACCATAGCATACGAAACAGACGTGTTAAAAAATGTGAAAAAAATAAATTCAGACGAAATAGGAAGAAACTGGGATTATTCCTTTATCGATTCTGAGCATGGGAAATCGACTCTCGTCATTTTACAAGTGGGTTATCATTTAATTAGTCCATACATGGAAAACAATGAAAAAAAAAAAAAAAAATTACAGTTATTTTTGTTGTTAATAAACAATATGTACTTCCCCAATCCCTACCACAACGCGAATCATGGTGCAACCGTTTGCCACCTTTCAAAATGTCTTGCACACATGACCGATTTTGACAAGAGCTTAAATAACACCTACATGATTTGTTATTTAATTGCGTCCATAGCACATGACGTGGGGCACCCCGGGAAAACAAACGCCTACCTCACAGAAACGAACCACATATTATCCATTAGATATAATGACATGAGCATTTTAGAAAACTACCACTGTAGTATCACCTTTTCCATTTTGCAACTCATTGGGCATGACTTTTTAATAAATAATGAGGACACTAAACTGGTGGAAAAAAACAATTACACGAATTTGAGAAAGTTTATCATCGAGTTAATAATTGCGACGGACATGAAATTGCACTTTGAATATGTGGACATTTTTAAGAAGCGAAAGAGGAGCGAGAATTTTGACATTAGTGACAGGGACGCCATTAATTTGGGCACGATCAACATCAAGGTGGCGGACATTGGGCACACGTGCTTGAAGTGGCGCGACCACGCCAAGTGGACCATGCTCGTGAGTGAGGAGTTCTTTTTGCAGAAGAAGGACGAGGAGCTGCATCGGAAGAACAAGAGCATGGGTGAGCGGCGCACACAGCGTAGTGAGCGAAGCGGCGGCCAAGTGAACATGTGAACCCTGTGCGATTGCGCGGACCCTCTCACGCACATCTCTCCCCTCTTTCCCCCCCCCACGCAGGCGCCTACCAGTGTACCCCCCGGGGGAACGAGCAGTCCATCGACGAAGCCATGATTTTCAATTATGAAAATATATACATCAACTACATCAACAATATCAACAACGTTAACAATTACGACTTTAGTTACATCAAACTGAATTTTATACACGACCATGATTTTGTGAAAAGTATACCCAGCACCCAAGTCTATTTCTTTGAAATTATTGTAATGCCTTTAATTCAAGAATTACAATCCATGGAAAAGGCAAAAAAGGAGATAACGCAAAAAGTGCTTCACAATTTAAACGTTAACCTAAAGGCATGGAGATTAATTGAGAAAAATATTAACCTCTTTTACAATACGGACAAAATGAGAGTCACAGATTATTACAAAAATTTAGAAAAAAAAAAATTGCTAAGGGGAATTATTAGCCTCTTAGACATCGGTGAAGAGGATGTCATATCCTTGACAGAGAATTACAGTCAGGAGGAAAATGTCCAGCAGCCAGAGGAAGAAAAGAAGGAAAAAAAAAGGGCAGCAGGGTAAAGGGCCATCGTAAGGGCGGGGGCGCCACATGGTGTGGAAATGTCACTTCAAAAAAGTGCTGTCTAATGTGAGGACAAAAAAAGTAACTCAATTGTTGTGTGTGTTGGTGTGACGCATATTTGTAGCATCTTCCCAGCTGAAAAGGTATCATGAGCGTTCTTTTTTTTTTTTTTTTTTTTTTTGTACGCTGCTATTTTGACGTGCTGAACTAAAATGGTAAACCGAAATAAGTCCCTTGTGAGCTCATTTGGAAGTCAGCTCTGAGAGATGGAAGAACGTACACCTGTGATGCTTGTGTGACGATAGAGAAAAGGGGAATTATATAGCTTGCCTATCCTCGTGCGTGGCAGAACGCGATCGCCCATCGTCATGTGTGGAAGAATGGGAGATCACCCGCACACACATTCGTACTGTTACCAGTGTGAGTGCGCGATCCCCCATTTTTAATGCGCGCATTTCCTCTCCTCCCCCTCGGTAATGTCAAAGAATAT
The DNA here is from genome assembly GCF_000956335.1 of Plasmodium fragile. Taxonomy (NCBI): domain Eukaryota; phylum Apicomplexa; class Aconoidasida; order Haemosporida; family Plasmodiidae; genus Plasmodium; species Plasmodium fragile. Next base: position 548,839 of record NW_012192583.1, on the reverse strand, counting down.
TTTATCGAGACCTCAATATTTGTGTTTTTATATAATTTGTGCTTAACCCACATGCGATTTTTCGCATTGGATTTAATTCATTTCTTTTACCACTGCTTTAGCTGATGGATTTCGCGCCACGACGCATTTTTTCCAGCACCCGAAAAATCAGACGCTTCCCCCGTACGGGGGCGATCACAGCATGCACTTACGCATCCATATTTGTGTACATATATATATATTTAAAAACGTACTTTTTGTATGTGTGTGTATATACACATCCTCTCCTACCTTTTGCATGCCCCACTTTGATAAATTAATTCCCCATAATAATTATTTTATTTATTTTTTTTTTTAATTTGTTACTTTTTCTTTCAAAAGAAAAACATGTTTCAGTAAATATATCAAAAAAAAAAAAAAAAAAAAAAAAACATACCGTTAAAAATGTTGAAACAAAAAGGCATACACAAAAGGAGCAGCCACACACGCCGCGTTTCCGTTTCACCTTTAAGAGCTACTTTCCTTTTTTTCCTTCATGAACTTTTTGTAATCCTCCTTAATCATGTTCATCCTCTCGTTGTAATATATCCTGTCATTTTCGTCCAAGAATTCGTCGTTTTTTTCTTTCAGCTTTTTTAAAATAAATTCCTCCCGTTCGCTTTTGTTCCGCAGTTTGCGCCAGTCGATGTAGCTAATGTGAATGACGTTGTAGCCTGGGGGGTGGGGAAGAAAAGGGATAGGGTTGGCAGCAATAAACACACACACGCAAACCTACACATACACGTGCACGTACAAGACGAAACCAATGGACGCTAACTCCGCATCGATTCCCTCAGGCATATTTGCTCCGCGCCCGGACGTGTGGATCCACTGTTTACTCACCTAATTTGGTCAGTATCCTATGCTTCAATTTCGTGTACGTCGTGTACCTGTTACTGTTCGCGTAGAAATGAGAAGGGCCATCAACCTCTATGGCTATGGGTCGATTATCAGCAAAGATGGAGTCTTCTTCATTGTTCTGTCCCCCCTCGGAACCACTGTTAGGGTTGTCCTGACTGTTGGTTTTTAAAGGGCCAGCTAATTTTTCCGTAATCAATTTGATCAGTTTTAATTTCTCTTTTTTTTCTTCTTCCGTTAAATTTTCATCTACTTCAAAAATATTCGGAATGTCTTCATCATTTTCTGCCCATTTGTTTGAGCCGTCATTTGGGCTATTACTAAATTGTTGTTCATGTGAAAAGTCAGGGTTCCTTCCAGATTCGGAATTTTCCGCACTATTTGATCTTCTCGTGTGGTCTTTTTCGCTCATGTCACAGAACTCTGTGGCCTCATTTGATCCTTCAAGTGTATTATCGAAATCGTCCACGTCGTTTTTTATGTGTTTCTCTTTAGCGCTGTTTTTATCCCCCCGGTGTGCGTTAAAAGAGTCGTTTTTTTGTTCGGGTTTATCCTGAGCGCTGTTGGAGGGGCATTGTTTGCCCTTTTTTGTAGAATCGTCACTGTGATATGTATGATCACCCTTTTTACCTTCCTGGGTTGATTCGTCTTTTCCCCCTTGTGTCGTTTCATGCACCTGATATGGGTGCCTTTCCTCATCGTCTGCTGGCCACCCCTGCGTAGCCTCTCTCTCCACACAAGCACTAGTGTAATTAGATCCCTCTTGTTTGTCCCTCATTTCGGAAAAGGGATCTGTCTCTTTATCACCTGCAAAGTTTCCAGCCCCATTTGTTCTATTGCTGACTGCATAACTCTCATTATTTTTTAAAGCATTATGTGATCGTATGTCTTTAACATTTTGGAAAATTTCTCCTATACGCTGATTATTCTTTTGGTTTATTTTTTCACCAAAATGGACATTATCCTCTTTTTTTTTTTTTTTTTCATCTTCATTTTGTTGACTTCCCTGCACATAATTCAGGTAGCTGTTGTTGATGTAATTTTTATTTTCACAAAAGGTTCGACGTCTCTGCAGCGCTAAAAAAAATGTCCTACTCCTTTTCAATATCATTATGTGTAGGGGGAAATGTTTGGGAGTTTTTCAGGTGGGAGCCGAGATGCAAAACAACAAACGTTCGTGCTACAGTGAAGAAAGTGGGAGAGGAAAAAAGTCCACCCGTTCGCCACTCAGCCTATTTTTTTTTTTTTGCATACCGTACAGGTTGCCCTCACTGAATGGAAGTTACACAGCACATGTTTGGATTCTGCATGGTAAGGGAAAGAATTAGCGATTCCTCTACGTTTGTAGTGGTAAAAAAAAAAAAAACAGCGCTTCGTTGGTGTGGCTGAAAATGGTAGAACTACTTAGTGAAATTGTAGTGTGACGTTTTTTTATGGTGACAACATGTGGCCATGCCAAACGGCAATAAAAAAAAAAAAAAAAATGATGATTGCCGAAAGATGCCTTTTAATGCGTATCTCGAAAAATGAAACATACCGACTCCCTTCACCTACATGTAGATGGGCCATCTACCGAAGGGGAAAAAAAAAAAAAAAGCATATCCGAAACTTGTCGCTAAGCAAATTGTATGCGCATTACACCGCTCCTGTGCATCCAGGAACTTTAATTTTAATTTCAATTTCGATTTTTTTTTCTTTTTAAAAAAACAAATTTTGACCGTTCTTCGGTGGGAAAAAACGGAAAAGCATTTTCTTTTTTTGCACTTTTGAAAAACTGTTATGGTTAAGAAGTGTTCTGCTGAAAATTGTGAGGGACCAAAATTCTGCAGCGACGGCAGGGCTTGTGCTGCATATAGCAATTTGTGAGCAGATGGTGTAGCAAGAAAAAGTATGCCCGCATTTGTTATACGCATGTATGCACTCATGAATTATAATACGCGTTAAAGGGGCCCCACGTAGATGAAACCACCCTGGGCTAAGTGGAAAAAATTGTCCCAAGAGAGGGAGCGAAGGAGTACCTAGCCATAGTGGCATAGGACAACAGAGGCACACGTTACACCATCTGTGCTACATTACTGGTGTAAATATATAGCCCCGCTTCTGAACCACTTTGCCCCGTGTATATTTTGTCTCCGTCCACTAGACCTCCAGGATGAAAGGGAGAATCCCCATACTCACCCACAACGCCCTGCTGAAGGTAACCAACTTTTGTTGCGTGAGCGAACGAAGGTGTTCATTCGGCTTTTTCGAAAAGGAGAGAAGAATCACTACGAATATTTACGGGACCAAAGAAGATAAAATTAAACATGTGGGAGAGCTCAAATTAAAAAGTTTAAAAAAAAACAAAACCGTTACGAAGGATGACAGCAACGAAGATGTGTACATTCTGAATGGGAAAATATTATATGCACAAAAGAGTAAGAAAGAAAAAAATGATTTAAAAATAAAATATGGTTTGAAGAAAGCCAAGTATCTGGACACGACGAGAAATTTATTTTATTCCAAGTTGAGCAACAGTTTGGGGGAGAGTAGCTCGATGGAGCTTCCCACTCGGGAGGATACATACAGAGGTCTGGAGGGTGCAGAGGCACATTTGGCACCTGATCGTGCGGGGGGCGTAATAGAAGGTGAAGGCTATAACCCATGCGCAGATTTGAACAGCGGGGCGAATGCTGAGGCTATGCAGACCGCCATAAAAGAAGGAATGGAGGCTACTTCGATCAGGGGTGATAGCACGAATGATACGCTCCACGCAGGGGAAACGAAATTAAGTGACTCCCCCATGGAGATGAGGAATGGTGAATCGGCGGGAAGTTCGAATTTACAAAATGGTGACGACTTTCATGTGAGTGCTCCCTGTAATGTGCAGCACGAAAGTAAAAATGTGTCGAGCGCGAATGCGACGCAACCCTCCGCGGAAGAAGAGGAGAAACATAAAAGTACAGACACGATGAAAGAAGCTTGTGGTAAATCGAGCCACTATGCAAGTGTCCCCAACCTCAACATTGAAAAGGACACCTCCGCAGGTAATACAAAACGGGGAGGTGTCAGCACAACCGCAAAAGGTATTGGACCGGAAGGCGTTGGACCGGAAGGTGTTGCATCGGAAGGCGTTGCATCGGAAGGCGTTGCATCGGAAGGCGTTGCATCGGAAGGTGATGTGTCACAAAATTGCCCTCCCCCAAAGGGCAAACCTCCAAAAGGCGACATTTACGAAATTTTGGAAGAAATTACCCATGAGCCCAGCAGGCGCGAAATGAAGGCCTTCCTAAAATCACTGCTAATGCATAAAAATAAAAAGTGCACAAAATTCCTAGGGAACTACATAAGCCTATACTTTTGTAACATCCTGAGCCAAGATTTGAAGGACCTAAAGTATTCCTATTTCGATGGAGTAACCCTCTGTGTCAACACCTTTTTCAGTATGCTGAAACAGTTGGATGAAGATCAGCTGTCCAAAATGACAAACATTTATTTGAAGGATTATTTTTTAAAAATTTTCCAAATATTAAAATCGAATAATTTAAGTTTGCATTTTGAAAATTTAAAAATAGAAAATATGAGATTGCTGTACATATACAACATATTAGGGTTAACAAGGAAGGAGGGAAAAAGGACGAAAAAAGAAAATATAAAAAAATTCCTTTATCAATATATTTGTGTGCAAAATGAAGATTTAGCGGTCCTGAAAAACACCAACAAAATGAAGTTCCTGTCAAATATAATTAAAAATGGAGTTACCACACGATTGCACATGTTAGTCATTCTCTCTTATGACCTGTGTGGATACGACACTACTTCTTCCAACTGCCTTACAAAAACTCAATTTAAAAATGTGCACTTGGAAGTTATCCTCGAGAATCAGCTGGAAAACCCCTTCTTCTCGTTGCAGTCCCCAGATTCGATAGACCTGAAGTCGTCTGGATGGTACCTCGTTGACGTGAATCAAATATTGAACGGGAATCTGCCATACGAGTGATTTGTAACGGGGGAAAAAAAAACGCACATCCGTATTGACCTCCTTTTTTTTTTGCTTTGCAAATTGTTTCCTTCAAATGTGATATGTTGACATGTCAAATTTGAGAAATGAATTTTTTTTTTTTTTTTTTTTTTTTTTTGTAACTCCGCAATTTTCCACCTACAGTAAACTATTCCACTACTGCGACTCCAGTCAAAATATACGCACATGTGCTGACGGCGCACGGTTCTGGAGCAAACATGCGTGGTGCACAAAAAAGGAGGGGAGTGCATATGTTCATTCTACAAAGGGAATTTTCATATGAAAGGCATCTTCGGTGAGCTTGTCCATTTCTTGGAGTTCTGGGTACGTCTTGTAGAGGTCTGTGGCATCGCTGTAACTGTTTTGTTCTTCTTCATACTCACGGTCCACTTCGTCTATCTTGTTTTTCTTTTTCTGCTTCTCCAGGTCTCTGCGTGGGGGGAAGGGAAAAAGGGGCATCATGAGTGCTGCTCGTGGGGGAGACGTGTACACACTATTGGTAGGGGAAACCTCTGGGCAATCACACGCACACAGAACAGGCCTCTCCGCGCGCGCGTTTCTCTCCCTCTCTACTCTTGTGAACGTACTGTTTTATCATGTGTAGGAGGCGTCTGATTTGGCCGTTTTCCGGCTCGAAGAGGTCGCCGCGGAAAGAGTCTTCTTCAACCATATCTCCCGCGATGGACTTGCGTTTCTTCAAAATGTGGCCCCTGAGGATACCAATTTGCTCATCACTGAGCGGCTCGACGTCCTTGGCAGAATTCTCATAAAGGTTTATTGTTTCTTCTGCCAAAATGTAAATGGATTGCATTTTGTCATTTTCCCGACACTTGGCCTGTTTCTTTTTTATAATGGTCTCTTTTATATACTCAACGGGGAAGACGAAATTTTTATATGCCTTTAGCAGCTCATTTTTTACGTCTTCACGAATTTGCAAGTTTTCAATGTGTTCCTTTTTTATGGGCTTCATATTATTTAATGTGAGATTCATTCTTCCAATTTTGCTATTGTAGGTACATGGGTATATATACAATTTTTTTTTTAATTTATCTAGGTCCTTCAGCAAGTAATTTAGTTCGTTAAGATTTAGCATGGGGATTTTTTCATATAGCTCTTTGTTGTAATTTTGTATCACCTGTACTGTTAATGCGTTCGGATTTTCAAATGCCATGTCGAAGACAGTCATAAGGATGCCTTCACAATCTGTTTGCAAAAATTCCTTATAGGAATGCTCATTCGATGAGAAATAATCAGCCACAATTTTTCTGTATAACTTATAATTTTCCTTTCCCAGGTAGGCCAAAATATATTCTTCTCGTATGCTTGGGTAGTGATGGTATGCCTTGTTAATTCCCGAGTAGTACGTGTCACATATGTTCTTTAAGAGTTTGAAATTCTTGTCTATGTTGTTTTTGTTGAGACGGTATTCAGTGTCCTTGTGTAGTTCTCCTCTCATGAAGTAGAAGTCCCTCTTGGAGAAAAAAATTTCTTCGAAAATTTGCTGCTCAGGGGATTTCTGCTGTTCAGGCGATTTCTGCTGCTCGGGCAACTTGGGGCGCTCTTCTATGTTGAGCCCTTGGTGGGGACTATCCCTTCCCCGTTCCGCTTTTGAGAGACTCTTCTTGTCCCAGCGCGGGGAGTCATCGTCCCGCCGCCCGACTAACCCCATTATGTCCTTCTCCCGCTTAAAGTATGAATTAAAAATTTTGTTTATAGTGCTATTGGAGAGGTTAAAAATGTTACGCGCGTTTCTCGTTTTAATGTTATCAAATCTGCAAAAGAAGATGTCTCCTTCTTTAAGATTTTCATAATCGATGTAGCGCTTCTCGATCAGCGTGATGACGTCTCTTACGTGTTCCTTGTTGATTTTGTTACACCCGGTGGTGTCACAGGTAGGGGTATTTCCTCCATTCTCGGAGTCGCTTTCCTGTACTGTCGCCGCCTCGGGGCTCAAAACCCTGGTGGACAAAATCACATAATTGTTAAAGAAAGCGAGAACCTTGGAGGGATACCTCAACATGGAGTCGTAATCCCGAATGACATTTTGGTCAGTAGACATCCTTTTTATAAGTTCATATATCTGGTGTGTAATTGGGTCCGAGTTAACCATGCTGCCTTCGTACAAATTGGGGTCCGAGGTTTTGTTCACGATTCGAACGTAAAGCAATTTTTCCTTTTTAAAAATGTAATCGTCGACGTTGATGTATTTGAGAGCATCTTCTTCGTTGCATCCGTAAAAGTTTTGCTTGAATTGTTTATACTTATCTGCGTAGTCCTTCGCGCGTATGGACCCTTTTGTTTTTTTCTCTTGTGGGGCGATATCCCTTGTGTAGCGCGTTTCAAACGAGCCACTTTCGCCTGTGTGAAGGGCGTCGCCACTTTCTTCCGCCCTTCTGTTTCCCATTTTGTGGGTTGGAGCACGATCTTCATTGGTGTCCTCCACGGCAGCCGAATTGTGCAGAGCAAACTCATGTGTTATGACTTTATTTTTGAGGTAATCAAAATTGCGCAAAATATTTCTCGTGTTAATAATATTATGAGATTTTATTTTCACCTTAACAGGATTATTTTTAGCCTCAAAAATATTCACAATTATATTATTTCCATCATTACAAAAATCAGACACCTCCGCTTTGAAGTAGACATTTTCAAATAAATTTTCCACGACAATTGTATGTTGCAAATTTCGTAATTTTTCATTTATTTCATTATTGGGGATTTTATGTAAACTTAAAAAGACATACTCGAGTTTTTTATTCACGTCAATTATGTATGCACTTATTTTGGGGGTTGCGTTTTTGGACCCTTGTAGGAGCTGCGCATTGTGTTTGTCCTTCTCATCATTTTCGTCGTACAGCAAATACCCTTTTATGCATCCATTTATTAAAACTACAAAATATTTATTCCTTACATTTTTTACAATTTGTATAAAAATTTTTTTTTCTGAATTTTTCAGTTCATTTAATTTGTCGTAAATTATTTCTTTTCTTTTGTTTATTTCGTTTGTAAATAATTCTCCGATTGTTCTATTTTTATCATCAATTTCTTTTACCAGAACAAGGCAATCTTTAACGTCATCATTTTGTACATATGGGGATTGGTCTTCCCACTTAGGGTTTCCCTTCCGCATCAGTCTAGTATACATTGCATGGTCAATAAAATTGTTCCTGTATAAATATTCGTACAAAAGTTCATTTTCCAACAGGTAGTTATTTTCCTTCTTAATTATAATTTGCTCATTATCATCATTTTTTAATTTCACAAATATATCGTTATTAACAACGTTTGTCACTCTACCCACTTTTAATTGTCCCACATGCATATCTTTAGCGTCTTTTAATCTGTGCACACTTTTTTTCCTTACCCCATGGTGCATTCCCCTTCTCATCATTTGCGTATCTTTTCGTTCGTTATTTCTACTTCCAAGGAGGAAGTTATACAGGGCATTGCCCATCCTCTTTCTGTATCCATTAGTACATGTTGAAAAATGCGCGAGCAGTAAAAGGAGGAAAACTCCCCAGGGGGGTTTCATTTCTGTTCGCCGCTCGCTTTACTTCACTTCACAATTGGTGAAGAGAAAGCGGCTTGATCGAATTACACGACTCGGTTATTTGCATACATGTGGGCACATTTGCTTACCTCACATGTTGGAGGTATGTTGGAGGTATGTTGGAGGCATGTTGGAGGCATTTTCCTGCCATTTCCGTGTCAAGGGGTGCTCCTGGTTCTGCCTAGAGTGGTGCGTCTTTAAGCAGGCGCGTGTTTCCCCTGCAGTGGAGAGAACAAGCCATCGTTCGCGTGGTACCTCTTCCGCTTTTTCTTCACTACATAGTTTTAGTCAATATGCGGTGATGGTAGTAATGACGCATTGGGTAGTGGTCGACTGGACTGAACCCTGCCTCTCGCGTGCCTGGGCATGTGCGCACTTTAAGGGGTTGTGTGAGGGAACACACTCATACACAAGGTTGGCGAGCTTTTCATGGCTTCGAATAATGTTACGGGAAAATACTTTTTTGGGGGGATCATTTCTTCACCCCTCCTGTTACTTGGAAAAAAAAAAACCGCTTCTCCGATCTGTGCTCAGGCACGCGGTCAATTATGTTATTTCCCCCTCAGATTTGCGCAGAAATGAGAGAAAACTAGGTCGACACGCCCTGTGCGCACGCACATAAACTGAAGAGGGCATATTCGTTACACTCGCATGATTTTTAAAGGTTTTTTGTGAAAGCAGGAATTTGTTTTTTTTTTTTTTCCCTTAAAAGTGAAGAATACGAGCGGATAGATATAACACTGTTTGTGCTATTTCACCTTGTTGGCTAATTATATGTGTTATTGTTTTTATTATTTTATTTTTTTTTTTTACCTTGACCAAATCTGCTTTAACGATTGACTTATTTTTTCTTCTCCTATATGATAATCGCCATCGAGATTACCAAATTACAACATTACCAAAGTCCCAATTTGCCCACGAGTATAGCCCACCACAAGGGTAGCCCGCCAGTGAAAACCCCGCTTTACCCCCCTGCGCCCCTCCAGCCGCTGACCCATGGATACGCTAATAGGCCTGAAGGGCAAAAACTTCATAATCCTGGCGGCAGATACGTACAGTGTGAATTCAATTATTAAATTAAAGAATGATGATAAAACGAAGTTTTACGACATTAACGGAAACAAATGCCTACTCCTGGGCGGATCCATTGGAGATAGAATTCAGTTTGGAGAATTCATAAGGAAGAATGTACACCTGTATCAGTACCAGAACTCCACTGATTTGTTTGTGAAATCCTTTGCCTTTTTTACGCGCAAGAATTTGGCCTACTATTTGAGGAGAAACCCCTACGAAGTCAACTGCCTCATAGCTGGATACGACAACGTAAGGGAAAGGAGGCTTCGCTCAGGATGTGCATAAAAAAAAAGTTACTGCATAACATGAGGGAGAAGGGATGAAGAAGCCCTCATGTCTGAGCGGTTCCCCATGTCGCAATAGAAATACGATTGTGTGTAATGTGTATGTGTGTGCACGTATCCCTGCCCTGTTTGCCCACCTCATAACAGAAACAAATGGGTTTGTATTCATTTCAGTGTGCTTCATAACCAACATACCTGCTTTCTGTTCACCCCTTTTTGTAGAAGGACGGTTACCAACTCTACTGGTGCGACTACCTTAGCAATATGGACGCTGTGAACAAAGGCGCCCACGGCTACGGCGCGTACCTTGTGAATGGTATCCTGGATAAGTACTACCATGAAAATATGAATCTCGATGAAGCCCTACTCATTTTTAAAAAATGTTTTGAAGAATTGAAGAAGAGATTTCTCCTCACCCAAATAAATTACGAACTACGTATTATGACAGATAATAAGATAGAGGCTCAATACGTGACCATTTGAGGCAACTTTCAGACGGGCCATTACCTGTCACCCCTCTGCCCTGTCCCATTTTTTACGTATCATGTGTGTATATATGTTTATATATGTAGGCTTCATGTATACACCTCCCCCAGGAGCATTCACAGCCATGTGGCATGCCCCCTTATGCGGACTAAATTTGCCATCAGCCATTCGAAAAACATTACGTATGACCATTTGCACACATGCAAAGAGGGGTAAACTAAAAAAAAAAAAAAGGCGCACACTGAATTGAGTTGCCATTCTGTTTTTTTCCTTTAGTACATTTTAAATTTTTACATGTTTTGCACAAATGGGAAACTGTTCACGATGCAATATTTTCGAATAGCTTAACTGATCATTAAGCAGAATTTATTTTCAAAAAAAGACTTTAAAAAAAAAAAAAAAAAAAAAAAAAAGGACAGCATAAAAACGAATGTACACTTATATGTACACGTTTGGAGGTCCACGCGAATGGGGATACGCTCTGCTGCCAACTTGGGTCTGCGTTTCCTTCAAGTTGTTCCATTCCCTCTATTCCTTCGTTTCGTTGCGAATGGGTTAAGCGCTGTTCTCGTCCCATGCATCACCCCCCAAAATTGACATAACTTTTGCGCGTCCACTTTGGACATACATAGACGTACGCAGGAAGGAAGGGAAACATGTGTTTCCTCTCCTCCATCACCCCGTCAAGGCTTCATCGATTCACTTACTCGCACTGATTTACTCCCCTCCCCTTCCTCAATCATCATGCGAGTCATACAAATCTTCGTTGTTTATTCTTTCGTACGAGTACGAGGCAATTATGGAGAACGGAATTGTCATCAGTATGATGAGAAGGGCGAAAAAGACGTTATTACGATTTAGGGACCATTTGTGCATGAGGAAGGGAATGAAGGGAAAGGACATAAGCATCATTATGAACAGGATAAGGACAAATTTGACTGAAATCATTTTGTGGGGAAGGTCTGCAGTTACGCGAAAAAGTACAAAAAAAAAAAAAAAAAAAAAAAAAAGCAGTGTGGTGTGCAAAAATGCCTACGGGTTATTCTCCCAAGTGTGTTTTTTTCTCGCGCTTTGGTTTTTATGTGTGCTTGCGTTTGGTTACTTCTCCGTCCGTAGTTTTCGTGTTCTCATTGCTTCGAACAGTTTTAGAACTTCAATGCGAGATTTGTTGAAAAGTAAAAGTGTTACGATGCCTGGTTTACGAGGCAGAATTGGGAAGGAAACGGCTCGCCTTTCTTAACACCTCACACGTGTGCTACCTGCAAAATGTTTCCTCATTTGCTAATATACGAGGTGGTGTTCCCTGTTGTAAATTTTTTTACAGCATATGTGTAATGCATGATCATATGGAACGCGAAAAAGAGAAGTTGAATTTTCTGAGTTTAAACCGAAGGGACACATACATACAATTTGTGCTTTCATTTTGTCAAGGTTTTCTCCAAAGGGGAATAAAATCCCTTCATGAGAGGGTTGAAATGGCACAAGGTGATTGTACGTACACATGGGGTGTTTTCCCTTTTAAGGACAAAAAAAAAAAAAAAAAAAAAGATCTCGCCCCAACTCCATGTTTCGCAAAGGTGTACCTTTTTACAGGACGTCTTCGTGGACGTTTAAGTTTCTCTTTTTTTTTTTTTTTTTAAGGTGTGGCATAAATATAGCAAGGACGGGGCTCAGGTTTTACTTCATGGCCACCTGGAACGAAGAAAAGGGCGCCCCCAATATTTTGCAGCATAAAAATTACTGATAAATGATAAAAAGTGGACCATAATTTTACCGCGCTTGGGATTAATTATCCTCTCCGTTTTTTTTTTTTTTTTTGGGTAAGACTGGAAAAGCATATATTATGCGGGAAAAAAAAAAGGCACCACTGGATTGGCAATTTTGATCTCCTAAACATAAGCATAATTTTTGCCTGTTGTTCTATCGAAATGGTAAAAGTGTTACAACCGCGCATGTAGGGAATTACGGGTCGACGTGACTTTTTGTTTGTTCTTTTAAAATATACTATGTCGAGGCGGAATATGTAATTCCTGCAGTAGGCGCTGTTGTGCCATTTTTTTTTTTTTTGTTTTTTTTTTTTGTTCACCTGTGCTCCGTTTGGCGCTCTTTGAAAGGCAACTGCTCGCAACGTTATGGTAAAATGGTGGCGCTGATGCAACGCTACTGCTGCCTCCCTACTGTTTATTGTTCTTATTCCTGTTACCCCTGTTTTTTTTTTTTTTTTTCCCGCAATTTTTTTGGCCAAGTAGCGAAATCGAAAGGAAGGGGACTAGCGTCCCAATCTCCATTTTTATTATTTGCAATAATATTTATTTATTTCCCCCCCTTTTGAGGATACATTTCTGCATGACGCTTTTTAAACAATTATAAAGTAACGCGAAAAAAAAAAAAAAAAAATATGCGAACAACGGCATGGGATGAACCCAACTGCTTCATAAGGAAATTGTCCTAAAAAAGTTGTACGGGGGAATGTTTCCCGCTTGGGGTATTTCAAAAAAAAAAAAAAAAAAAGGGGAAGTCTCAATTTGCGCAGGTGCAAACTTTATATAGGGATGAAATTGAGTGACAGTCTAAAGTGGGAAACCTGCTCAATACATTAAACAACACGCAAGCTATATATGTAAATGGGCATGACCAAACTGCTAACTTCTGCCTCAGTACAGGGTGTCCACAACGCGTACGTAGCATGCCCAAGGAGTAAATTCTTGCGTGGATTTATTCATCACGTGTATACGTGCACGTATACTTATAGCAGCACCTAACCCAACAGCGCTTACACTATGGAATTCACAGGGAGTAACTTCCTGCGGTTCAGACTAGCTTTGAGCATGATCAGCGGGAAAGCCATAACCATTAAAAATATTAGGACAAGGAAAAAACAAAAAACATCCGGGACAGATGACCACCAGGGTGATGGAGTGGAGAAGGAAGGTCTGCGGGAGTACGAAGCCAAGCTGCTAAAGCTGATCGACAAGTTATGTGACGATACAACGATTAAGATCAATGAGGAAGGAGATGAGTTATATTTCAAACCAGGATTTTTAATGGGGAATGTAAATGATGAAGTGAGGATAAGTGATTTAGACAATACTTTTCACTGTGGAAAAGAAAGAAGCATCACATACTTTCTTGAGTTCCTCCTTATGGTAACTCCATTTTTTAAAAACCCCGTCAAATTGACATTAAAAGGAATAACCGATGATTCTATTGATACAAGTGTTCATACATGTAAAGTTGTGAGCGAACACTTTTTTAAAAATATTTTAAAATTGGACGATTATTTTTTAAATATTAAAATTGTAAAAAGAGGAATAAAGTCTGACTGTTCAGGTGAAGTTTTGTTTTTTATGGACAACCTCAAGACAGTAGAACCGTTGGATATGAATGATCCTGGAGTGGTTAAAAAAATAACGGGGACAATTGTTTGCAATAAAATATCTCCTGTGTTTAGAAACAAGTTGATGAATTTCGCTAAGAAGAATTTGCTCAACTTTACTCCATATGTCAGCATAGAAGTGGAGGATGCCAAGGTTAAAAATTTCAATTCGCAAAATCATTTTATTTCGTTTTCCTTGTTTGCCCATACGAAGAATAAGTGCATGTATGCCACGGACCTGTGCGTAGACGAGTTTTTCTTGAGGCACGCCCGTGGCGTTCTATGCAGCGGGGGGGGAAGCGGCGAGATGGATGATCAAGACGAATCAATGAGTGAGGAAGCAACGGACGACGAAGAAACAAACAAACCCCAGAGGAGCAGCCGCACCGCCGAGTTAGACAAACAGAATAAAACCCTGCATGATGCGGACATATACGAGCGGCTGGGATTTTTTATAGCCCTTAAGATGATGAACGAAATAAAAGGGCTTCCCTCGGTCGATTCCAACTACCAGTGGCTGCCCCTCTTGTACATGGCCCTGGGAAATGACTTGGCTGTTTCAAAAATTTCCTTGAGCATTGTAAAGCCGTATTCCATTGCGCTAATTAGATTGCTGAGGGACTTTTTCAGCGTCGTGTTTGACATTAAGAAAGTTGAAAAATCCCCAGTGGACCACTCCTACCTGATCAAGTGTGTGGGCATAGGCTATCGCAACATTTCGAAGAAAACCTTTTAGCGGTGGTACCTCTGCAGGGTTGTTTGAACAGCTATCTTCGGAGGAACGGCTTACACCCATTTGTCATTGTCCCCTGTACATACAAAAAACCACACCTCCAATTTAATTCCCCAGAGTGTGTGTTTGCCTAAATGATGGAGTTTTTTTTTTTTTCGTTTGTCATTATGCTACCTGTTCAATTTTTGACTTTTTTTGTTCATCGCAAAATTAGTAGGCGTAGCCGCACGTGGAAGGGGGAGGGGCTACACGTGTTCGGGTGCCCCCTCCAACGTTTGAGCATTCGAACGTAAGCGTGTTAAACTTATTTGTTTTTTATCTCTTTCGTTGTAGACTTTCCTTATTTGTACCCCCCTGTGGGAAAGAATAGTTACATATAAATTGGGGGCAGTTTGGCACCCCTGTCTACCTCAAACACTGCAATGGTGTAGCAAAATGATGCAAAGCAAACTGTGGAATGCAGCGTAATTTTAATTGGTCTGTACATACACGGTTTGTGCGTCCTCCTATTTGCGATGTGTATTGGTTTTCTTTCCGGCCTGTTCCTCCGTTGCAAAAGATGGGTTGACTTATTCCAGACATGTAAAAAAGTCAAAGGGGCAGGAGCTTACCGCACACCTTTTCGAAAACAGTTTCCTTTTTAACAAAATAACCAAAATTTTTGCTTGAAAAAGACGAAAATGAGAAAAGGTTCTTAATGCTGAATAATAAATGTAAGAAATTGTTACTAATTTTAAAAAAGTCTAAATAAAAAAAAAAAAAAAAAACAGAAATAGGAAAAATCTATTAAAAAAGAAAAAGTTAAAGAATGATAAAAACATAAATTTTTTAAAAATCCCATGCAAGTATAAAATGAAAGACAAAAAAAAAAAAAAAGGAGAAAAAAAAAAAAACATTTAACAAAGGGATGAATATACTCGGATAAATAAACGACGCTGTAAAATGTATTGCGATAAAACTGTGTGGGGGAAAAAAAAAAAAGAAAAAAGAAAAAAAGGAATAAAATGATAAACACGATGAATAAGGAAAAAGGGCAAAATAACACTCTTTTACTTTTTATGGTACAAAAGCAATATAAATGCATATAACGCAAAAAAGAACTGTATTGAAATTGCCACATAAATTATATAGGAAATAATGGGCGGCGCAAAATGGAGCAAAATCGCCATAAGAGGAGGGAGGATTTCAATGGTCCTAAAAAGGCAGCCATGCGAACAAAAATACTGCTATAAAATTGTCGCAAAATGAACATCAATTTGTCGTAAAACTGGACAATGTGCCATAACGCGGTAAGCGAACAAGGCGCGATGGATGAATGAAAAATCGTAACGGCAACTCAAAAGATGGAATGTTCTTATGGCTTTGGAATTATGAGCATATAAGCATATACATATATATAACGCATATGCGATGATGGAGCTTTTTTTTTTTTTTTTTTTTTTTTTTTCTCCTGTACGTTGTAGAAATGTGGATACGAGTACATATCAACACACGATGTACACACGTGTTTATCCCTTTTATTGCATTCAATGCGAACTGCTATGGTAACTCTCT
This sequence comes from Plasmodium fragile, assembly GCF_000956335.1. NCBI lineage: Eukaryota > Apicomplexa > Aconoidasida > Haemosporida > Plasmodiidae > Plasmodium > Plasmodium fragile. The sequence continues at coordinate 532,906 of NW_012192583.1, read as the reverse complement.
TTCTTCATCTTTTAAGTGAACCCTCAATGGAGTTACATTGGTCGGGATGCGTACGAGTGTTCAAATGCAGGTATTCGCAGGCTGTGTGTAGACATCGGTACATCCTTCTCATCACATGCACACACAAACCAAGTATACCAGAATTAATTATGACGTTGCACGCAAATGTGTCTCTGTAGCCTATGTGGTAGCTAAGAAAATGCGCCGTCGTTCTTGGAATCAATCGTCTCTCGATACAGGACACTTCTACTCAGGTGACGAATGAGCTTCTGAAAAAGTCGGTACGATTAGCAACCACTTGGGCACAAATTCGTCATACACACATGGTCAATTGGGAATAAAAAAAAGGACAATTCGTTGTGGCCCTTCTGCTCACAATATTTCGCTCTTCTTCGAACGTTCCACTGGGTTCTCTTGTCAACTCCATCTAGGAGCCACGCGTTCATCGCAAACATACGTCAACTGGTACGCGTCCGGGTGAAGAGGTCTGTAACTGACGGTGCGGAAATATCGACCGATAGACAGACACACAAACAACCCCGTTTCGCTATCCAACTGGGGTTGACACAAACACAAAAGCACAAACTTTGTTTCCACCACTATATATTATTAATCTTTCTTGTCTTCTTTCTTTTTCGCATCAGGGGATTCTTCCTCAAAGACATCCTCATCATTTTCATCGTCATCTTCCTCATACGTCATGTTGTCATCCGTCGTATTTTTCGTTGACTCCACGTCAAATTCATATTTGCCCGATTCAATATTCTTTTTAGACTCCATAGATTTTAATTTCTCCTCCATATATGATGACAAGTGTTTCAAAGTGCATTCTTTGGGTAGAGGAGGTACATTTTTGGAGTTGATTCTGGTGTAGAACATTTTCGATTTTCCTATTTTCAAATAAGGCTCTGATACCCAGAAACGATATATTTGGGACTTTAATATTTGGTCTATTTTGGCTACAATCAAACCTGGGTCTTGTCTCAATTTTGTGGAGAAGTTGTTTTTACACTCGTTCAAAATACCATGCAAGAATAGCAGTGGCTTGGACTCGATGGCATAAAGGGTGTTGTTGTAGACGGCAATAGTACACTGGTCCCAGATTTCTCGTAACGCCTGCACGGTGATGGGTAGGAAAAAAAAAAAATATTAACAAAATGCAAAAAATGTAAAAATATTATGAACAGTTCATACTTATTTTTCCACACTTGGGGGTGTCCACCCCCCATCATTACACATTGCGCAACATACAAAATTTCAAATTGGCACTTACCTTTTCAGTTTTCTTCTCAATGGCATTATCCCCGACAATTTCTCTAACAAGTAGTACCCACCACATTCTTGACCATCTCAACACTTTTCTATAGCGCACTACTTTTTTGATTTTGTGAATAAGTTTTGTGACTGGATCCTTCACACCATGTTCATACAAATCTTTGATCGTTAAACTGGAGAAAAAAAAAAAAAAAAAAAAAAAAATGAAGCTCACGTTATATTGATCAGACATATTTGAAAAAAAATATACGAGGTACTCATCACAGCGTAACCAACGCTTCCTACAATGTGTCACACTCGTGCAAACTATTGCTAATGATAAATCCACGCAATGCTCACCTGATTGGGTCCTTGACTATTGTTGTTAAGGCGCTCGTTGCCGCTAAATCACTGTAGTTGCCACATTGCACAACATTGGTCGTCGTATTTTTATAAACGATCAAAAAGAAAAGGAGGGATAAAATATAACTGACTCTCATTTTCAACACCAAAGGAGAAATTAGGTATTAAAGTAAAAAAGGTGTAATTAATTTAGGCGAATGGGATGTTCTCCCGACGTCCCTTCTATTGTACTAAATCAGAAATGTAATGAGAAGGAGATGGATAAACAACGTTATGCCAACATTAATAAAAGTGCGACCAACGTGTGTGTAAATATTGAAGAACAATATCCTTCACAATGGCACGTTCAAAATGGATGTATTATTACACATACAGTAGAAATGTATATGGGGGAGATGAAATGCACGAACTTATAAATGTTATAAATGGCAAGAAAGGTAGGCCCTGTACACGTATGCTGTAAAAAAAAAAAAAAAAAAAAAATGTGCCAGATAGCTAATTTAAAATAGGGACCCCTTTTAAAATTGGCTTCATATAATATTTTAAATACTGGTGTGAAAAAAAAAAAAACCCTAAAGCAAATAATTATGTTTAACTAAAAACAAAAAGTAGTTAATGCAAAGAAAACTCAAAAAAAAAAAAAGCAAGGGATGAAAGAAATAAACGATGCATAATGAAATATATATATTTTTACTTTTCGTTTTCGATTTGCATGTTTATCACAATGGGAAAGAAGAAGGAAAATATATATTCTGCTTCTTCTGGTTGATCATGGAACACGGAAAGCTTTATGGGGTTGGGGAGAGCCAGGGGTAAAAAGAAGTCATACGTGCTTGTGTATGCTGCATATGCTATATGTACTGTGTGTGCTTTATATATATATATAGCCCGACAGGCCGCAGCGTAATAAATGCGTGTATATGGGATGAACGGGAGAGGTACGGAAAGAATATTATTCGCACTGCAGTGATTACGTTTGCTACACTAAGCAATTCAAAGCGTTCGCTTAAGCAGAGCCCAAAATGAAGGGGGTCTCTTCTCCTCGTTACATGTACGCGTTCGCATCAGCGGACATAGTACACTTACAGAGGGGTGCCATGTGATGTAAAAAAATAAATAAACAAATAAGTGAATAAGCAAATAAATATATTTACATTTGCATTCACACTTATAAATGTAACATGGAAAGGCGTACATGCATCACATATACCTACATATGCATTCTTCTGATTACTTAAAAGTTGGCGCGAAAAAACTTTTCATCATGTGCTAAAAGTCATCTGTGATTGGGTAATAAATAAAAATCATTTGTTACTTATTCATTTTTGCGTTTTTATTTCTGTGCAAAATTCTTTCAACAATTTGTTTTATGCGGCAAAAAAGAAGTGAACAGGTGTTAATTACATTTTAAAAATATAATTTTGGCGCAAACCAAGCTTAAAAATTTTTTTTAATGTGCTGGCATTTGTCATAAGCGGGATGATAATGTATATATAAATAATAAACAAAAATAAGTAATACATTTAGTGCACAATGTATGGAGCCATGTGACGTGTACCTCTCTGTGAGCAAACCGGTAAGAAAGAGCTCATATTATGTTGGTCACATCGCGTTTACATAAATGAGTGCTTAATTATATTATCACGCGCGTAAGTAATTTAATGTATATAAAACAGTACACTACACTTATATGAGCCAAAACACAGCCATGTCGAATGACAGCGTGCCGCCAAGTCGCCATGTTCACATGCGGCACCTTTTTTCGTTTTTCTTGAACCGTGCGTTTGCTTTTTGTGCGAAAATTTTAAAAAAGAGGTAAGCGTGCTCACATATTATACCATTTTTAAAAATAACATGGTTGTAAAAATAGCTAATGAAATTTTTTTTTTTTAAATTATTGTTACCATTCGACTGCTAAAAATAGTGAGGCATCAAAAAAAAAAAACGACCGTTTGTTTTTTTTTTTAAATTCACATCTATAAGAATGTTATTATGGCATAATAGCGGGTATGATTTTAATAAGTACACTCCCCCCCTTATATCTTTGCTTGCTTTAACCCTTGTGTTAATTTTTCTTTTTTTTTAAAATTCACATCTATAAGTAAAAATGCTATTATGACATAATAATAGCGGGCCATATCTTAATAAGTTCACGTCCCCCCTTACCTCTGCTGGTTTTAACTCCCATGTTAATTTTTTTTTTTTTTTTTTTTTTTTTTGCATGCACAGCTGGTTAAAACACACGAATAGGAAGCAAGTGCGTACGCTATAGTTGCCTATGCGTTAATGAGGGGGTAAATTACTGCTGCAGGTATACGTATATATATAATATATGTACGTATACTAGTAAACACACATAGAGCTGTACCATCACTCAGCGCGAAGAGCGCTATGCACGTGTTAAGAAGTGTACGAGAACACTGCATGGACGAATTGCGCTTTTCTTTATTTGCCATATGTGTGAGGTGCGCTTAGAAAAAGGTGATATCATAGAAGAGGCGCCGGGGAGGGGATAAAAGGAAGAGCAATAATGGCAGGGGTGTGCTGAACGTATAAAGGGGCTCAACACGCACTGATATGGTGATGCATAGAGGTAGATATTACACATATATGTGTATGTGCCTATCTGTACGGGGGTACATTTGCGCTTAGCACAACTAAACAATTCGTTTCATCTGAGTTCTCATGAAACATTAACGGGTGATAAAAACGCGCAAGGGGTTCTTTTTGTTACGCTGACTGCAAGCGCAGAGGGGCTTTGCGGCGGGTTAAACGATGTGTGATTCTCAACCTCCTAATGAGAAGCTTATACGGTGTTTCACACTATATAAAATATATACGTGTAAAATATGTAGTTAGTACATATAAATGTGTTATGAAACTGTATGAGGCGGGAAGTGGGGGATACTGCCGTGCCATCTCCTTCATGGTTGCCTGTGGAAGACGCCGCCCCCTCGTTTTGCTCCTTTCCATTTCGCTTTATCTAACTTTTTTTTTTAACCTTTTGAGCTCTCCTAAGCATGGGCCTTTCTTTTAGTCTTTTTTCTCATACCTCAATTTTTTCCATTCATTGGACATGCAGCGCAGTGTATAGCATAACCAAACACATCATGGCATTTTTTCCTTCTTACACACACACACAATGGCTGTATAAATGACTCTGCCTCAGGCGCAAAAAATAAAAACAGCTTCATGAAATTGCTTCAAATTAGTACACGCGCTGTTACAACGGAAAAGGGTGGAATTGCAAAAATGGGCTTTATTCGTAAAAACAGCGACGTAGAGAGAGCTTTGTCCAAAAGGCCTTTTAAGAAAAGTTCATTGTAATTGCCCCTATTTTGTATGTAACATTTTTTACGTACACATTTACTCACATGTGTAACATATTTGTGAATAAATTTATATATGTTGCGCGCGCCATATGCCCATGCGGTGTGGTGTAATTCGCATGGAGTCATTTCACGTGGGGAGGCATCCACATCCTTTACGGTATAAGACACCAATCATTAAGATAAAAATATGCGCAAGATTAAGAACAGTTCTATCGCATTTGGCGAGGCGGTTTTGTTACAATTTAGCTAATTGTAGTGCCCCCAGAGGGGGGGAGTACTTTTTCGAAAAAGTGAGTACTTGTTAATGGCTAGAAAATAAAAAAAATAAAAAAAAATAAAAGAATAAAACATAAATGCACGCGTCTTTTATATATCCTCCATGTGCATATATCTCTACTAGGAAAATAGCAGCAAAAATGGGGCAGGTAAAAAATTTGCAGTCATTTTACCTTCATATATCAAAGTGGGTCATAAAAAAATATGTACCTTCATGAAGTAGATAGCTATGCATATTAATTCGCACGCGACTTCCCCACTTCCCTCCGAAACGGATGGTGTCCAGCAGCACTGTACTTGCGCGGGGAGCGTGACTCCATTGCGTCTGACCACGCAGAGAGGCAAGATGGGCAACAAAAAAAAAAAGGAGGAAAAAAAAGGAAGAGAAAAAATGTACGCAAAAATGTGGTACCCAAGTGTACATGTAAAAATAAGCCGCATGAGAGACTACGGAAAAGTGAATGGCACAATTTCGCACGCGTAAAATGTGCCCCATTGGTGAAAAACTCATAGGGCCACAAATACAAGTAATGGAATAAAAAATTACACGTTGTTTAAATGGCAAAGGGGCGAAAAAGTGTTCCTGAAAGGGGGACACAGCATCAAAAATAAGTGTTTCCCGCTTGCGTGAAAAAGATACTGCGAAACAAGAATATGTCTTTTTCGCATTCTTTACTCAGTTTCCCCTTTGTTCTTTTTTCCTTTCCGTTTCATTTTTCCTCTTCCTTATTTTTCCATTTTTTTGGCTTCTTTTTTTTTTATATTTTTGTTTGCTTTTTTTTGCCTTTTTTCCCTACTGGACATAACTAGCATTTTTGCTCTCACATCTTACACGAATAAATCTTAAAACCCCAAATAGCCTTTTCAAAAATACTGCATGACGTATTACATAAAAAAAAAAAAAACACACATTTTCCGTTTTGTTTTTTCTTTCTTTTTTTTTTTTGCGAAAAAGAGCTATTAGTCTTTTTGAAGAGGGAACAAAAGAACCCCTTCTGAAAGTGCCATACGCGTACATGCCAAGATGACGAAAACGTATTTACCTTTTTGCCCTGGCGTACACGCACATAATTTTATGTACGCATAAATGTATGTGTATGAAAAGAAAAAAAAAAAAAAAAAAAAAAAACAATCGTCAACATCCCATTGTGCAAAAACAAAAGGGAGAAATGATGTGAATACATTTTTATTTTTATTTTTTTTTTTTTTTGATATGCCTTTTTTCCATGCAGACTACTTCGTTATACATGCAGTCCAGTCCATTCCTCATTCATGTCGCTTTTTTAAAATGCAAAAATAAGTGGGCATTATTTTTTCCTTTTCCTCGAAGTTGTCCTTTCATTTTCTACTGCTTTTTGCCTTTTTTTTTATTTTATTTTATTTTTTTTTCACCCCCTCCTCGGGAGAATTCTCAATCGACGAAATCGCTTTATTTTCCGCATGATTTATACGCCATTGCATAGGAAATTTGCTCTGCCAAATGAATTAGTGTGTTAGCTCGCTCGTTATTCGGTTTGGCAATCTGCACGTACTTGAAAGTACGCAACAATTGTACGTTACTACGTACTCGCTTATATGCCTTTTTATGTCATCCATAAAGTACCTACTCAAGCACGCTGCCCCACGTTTTCATGTGCACCCCGGCCTTCCCTCCTGCACTCGATATGAGCCTCGAAGGTTCCGTCAACAGCTGACGTAACCAGATAATATAATGTTACCCAAGCTGTTATTTTTCCGTTCCCATTTAAACGAAGTTCATTGGGGCTTGTGTTTTTTGCACCATTTTTTTTTTTTTTTTTTGCCACACACTGTAAGGGTAATCACCTTATAAACAGCGTGTAACGCCGTCGGGGAAGAAGCGGCAGACGTTTGTGTGTACACATGGGAAGGTAGGAGGCGCAGTCGGGATAAGCAGCTGATCGAAGAGGCATCCAACCCGATTGCGTCTTCCCAGCAACCGTCCATACAGAACAAAACATCGAAACGCAGAGGGGAGGAACCTCCGGACGGATCAGCTACCAAGACGCGCTGTTAAGGGCACCCCGAGTGAACCATGAGGAGGAATGACTGACGAGAGGGAAACACATTTGAAAAAAGCACCCGCACACATTTTTGTAAAAGTTGATCCGCTCTTAAGTAGGGCATCCGACAGCAAGTCTACGCACATCGTCGAATGAACATCTGTGAGATTAGGACTGCAGTGTACCAATCAGCCCCTTTTTTTTTGTGTGCACCCGGCCTGTCCACACCACAGGATTCTCCGCAAAACGGACCGGTTCATGACACCCCACAAAAAACGTGTTTAGACAACAAATTTTTTTCCGTTTAAAAAAGCAGAAAAAGGAAGAAAATGAACGAAACGAAAAAAGGAGATAATGTAATAATAAACGATGTAGCAGAAAAGGTGGAGGATTTTAACAAAATAGACGAGTCAACAGAAAGGACACAAATTTATCACGACGATTTATGCGACAATGACATAAAAATATGTTTACCATCGAGAATAGGCTTTCTTGCAGCAATCAAATCCATGACGGATGGAGTAAAATGGGGATGGGGTTTTACTAACACGCCAAAGGAATCTTCAAAATATTATATAAATGAAATATTGTGTGGATGTATATTATGCCTTACCATGTTACCAGAGATGATATCCTTTTCGATGATTGCTAATATTCCTCCTTACATGGGATTGCAAGGTGCATCTTTCCTTTGTTTAATAACGTCCATTTTTGGAGGATCGCCTGCTGTGATCCATGGTGTGACGGGTGCCTTTGCATCTGTGTGTTCAAAGTATGTAGTGGAGAATGAAAATGTGAATCTGTTACCAGAAGGAATTGAACGGTTGTATGTGTGCATCCTGATCTGTTCTGTGATGCTTTTTTTCTTTTCTCTTTTTCATATGTCTGCCTTGATTCAGTTAATTCCGACCCCCGTTTTTATTGGGTATTGTAACGGACTGTCCATCATTTTTTTGAGGGCACAGTTACACACGCTGAAGGACCCCCGTACGCATGAGTACATTAAGGGGTACTATTTGCTTTTTTTCGTTATCATTTGTACTCTGGTGGTTATCATCGTGGAGCTTTGGAAGAAGATCCCGAAGGTGAGTGGGGAATGTGTCATCGCCTTACCTTCGTGCGCGCGTTAGATATCGTGTATCGCTTTCCGTGATGAGGGGTTGCTTAATTGCCCTTTGCACGAAATGTCTAATAGTACGCCTCTGCTCGTCGCGTCTTCCTGCACTGTGCTGACGTGACAACCGCTATCCATTTTCATCGCTCCTGCCCCTCCCCCGCATCGCAGCTGGGCCACAAGGTCCCGTCCACTCTAATAGCAATAACAGTCACCATATTCGTCGAGTTTGTGATCCTGAGAGGATATCTGCACAACAATTTCGAGTCCTTCAAGGGTGTGAAATCCTATACAGTGGGTGACTTGTTTTCCTTTACGTCAGATAAAGCCAAGCCAACCTTTTTATTCACAAATAAAGAGTTAAATTTTAGCAAAGTGGTATTTAATATGGACCTTATTCAGCAGGTGGTGAACATGTTTGTGGTGTTACTACTCGAAGTTTTGATGGTCAGTGAAGTTATAAAAGACATGGGAGGTGCAGAATGTGATACGAATGAAACGGTTTTTTCTCTTTTTATTGGAAATTTGTTGGCCACCTTGGGAAGTGCTGTAGGGGGTAGTAGCTTGTTAGGGCTTTCTGTATTGAATTACAGAAATGGGGCAAGGGGAAAAGAAAGTGGAGTTGTTGCTTCCATTTTAATATATGGCATTTTGCTCTTTGGATACTCCTTACTGAATTACATCCCCCTTTCCTTTCTCTGTGGGATTATGATTACTGTGTTTATTCATTGCTTCAAATGGTTTTCCATCCCCATTGTGTTTTTTACTTTCTGCCCTGCGAATATAAGGAATTGCCACCCGTGCATGAGCAGGAAGATCTCCAGATGGGACGCCTTCATCATCGTCCTCGTCACGGTCCTATGCGTAAGGGAAAAAAAAACACAAAAATGGAGTCTCCACACGATAATAAGTGAAATTGCGCAAGTGTGGAGGCGTTTTTGTGTTAACCTACACATCACGCAACATTTTTTGCACGTGCACTCATTGTTGGTGCTCCGCTTGGCCCTGCCGAAATGGCGCAGTGTTCTTTTTCCACTATGCATTATTGCTACACGTGATTACTGTTTGCACCCCCCCATTTTTACAGGTCTTCGTGAGTGTACCCACCGGAGTTTTCGCGGGAATAATTTTATCCGCTCTGGTGTACGTATGGCAGAGCAAGTCCACATTTAAGTTTGAAATATTTTACGACAAAGACACAGACACGAAGGTAAGACTCAGCGGAAAGTTCAGTTGGGGGCTATTCGTCACCTCGCACAGGATTGCACTGAAGCGGAAAAAGGAGGGACGAATAAGGCACGTTTGCGTACTACAGCAAGCTATGCCCACGCACTGTCACCGTTCCCTTTTTCACATTTCCCTTTTTTACATTTTTTCACCCCCCTCACTTAGTACTACGAAATCGAAGGCCATCTGTTCTACGCGTCGAAGAAGATGTTTACGAGGCTGTTTAGCTACGAGAACGACAGTTCCACGGTCAACATTGTCCTTAAGGGAAAAAGCACCCTCTTTGATTACACCGCTATTGAGGCCCTGACGTCAGTGAAGCAGCAGTATAATTTGAACAACCGTAATTTAACCATCCATGGCCTGAGCCATGAGTGCATTAAAAAAATAGCTAAAATGAATCACTTGTGTAAGCAAATTGATGTGGATTTGGTCAAAGTGGAGGCTCCAGTCGTGCCCCTCCTGTACAAGCCCCTGCGAACGATTTTGAAGGTACCCCCCCCTCTACACTGATCGATCAGTAGTATTGCGAATTGTTTCCAATCACTGCCATGTCATGCACCATTTCGTTCCTACCACTCATGACGGCGACGTCCTGTTTCCCCCCCTCACCGCAGACGCAAAAAACCATAAGGAGAAGAATGTCCTTCAAGAAGAAGAAAGAAAAAAAGGAATCAGTGAGCGACAAGTCCGTGGAGGAAGTGGAGCCATAAGACGAAATAGACACGTGTATATGTGTACCTATCATGTGCGTAATTTTTTTTTGGCCCATTGCGTGTTTAAAACAAATATGCTGGCATTACTCATTCATGCGTCCCTGTTCCCCCGAGTGCCTTTTCCCTCCTCTGGCAATTTTGGCTCAACTAGCCAAACTGGGTCAATCTTTTTTTCCCCCCCCAGTTCTCTCCCCCCCAATAATGGAATTTTTTTTAATTTATATTTTTTTTTAATTTATTGTTTTGTTTTTATATACACAAAAAAAGCACTCCCCCATCAGCGCGCAGTTTATTTATGTATAATTCAGAAGAGAAGCACAACATTGTGCGTGCGTGTGTATTCATTTGTGTACATATGTATACGCGTGGGGGTTGACCTGTGTAGCTCTGTTTGGATTATCATTTCATTGTCGTGTTTCTCCCTCTTTTCATTTCTCTCCTCTCCTGTGCGCACTTTTTTTTTTTTTAAAACTTCCAATTTGTTTTTCCTACTTCGTTCTTCCCCTTTATGAGCACCCCCACACCGGCCCGAAGCTCGCCGCCTTATATATTGTCCACCAGGCGACTATCACCCCCCTTGTGTATGGCTCCTTATGCTTTTAAACGCTTTTTTTATGTACTCTAGTTTTTCATCATAATTTCTGTAAAGAAAAAAGAAATTATGTGCATATGAAATTGTCACACATGTACACCCACTGATGTGTTTATATATAAGTGGTGCATGCATTTTATAAATCCTTCCCATCGCCCCTTTTTTTGTTTTTTATGAACTTTTTAATATTGCAGTAAACTTTTTTAATGTTTTTTGTAACATACCTAAGCTTCTTCCACTCGTATTCGTACAGCACGATGGGGTTCCTGAGGGAGGGGTGCGGGTGTAAGGGGCATGTAAGGTGTTGTTGTAACCCGGCTGAAGTGAGCACCCACATGAACACGCCAGACACGCATAAACCTACCATCCCAAAAACTTCAGGTTGCGAATCCTGTGGTTTAGATGGTGCCGGTGGAATTTGTGAGGGTTGTCCTTCATGTTCCTGTTGATGCTCCTGTTGTGCACAAATTCGACGTACACGTTTTGGAACTCCGGCAGGTGCGTGATGGGGTAGATGTGGACGAGCTTACGCGCTAGTTTGAATCTACGTGGATGAGAAAGGGGGGAAATGAATGTGTATCGCATGGATGAACAAGACGGATGGGAGTCATTCTACGGAGGACAGATTTTCATGTTTTGCGCGTAACTACAACTTGGGCGTAAGCGTCCCTGTTTGCTTACCCGCTCTCCTTGACAAAAAATGTGGCTTGTTTTGTAAAAATGGTCTCCCGTGGATCCTTGCCTGCGAACATGGAATGGATCACATTGGTGAGGACCACATTGGTGAGGACCACATTGGTGAGTACATCGGTGATGAGCAGCGCATGGGTGAGTGCCCCTTGTGCAGAGTCTGACCCCGTGTGGGCCTTTTACAAGAAACAATTTCTCTCTCCTCGTGTGTTACCTTCCACCCGCAGCTGCTTCACAAAATCGAAAAAGTGCGAATTCGGGCTGTAGACGCTGTTGTATAGGAAATTGTCCGATCGGATGAGGAGGTCCAGGAATTTGAGACGGTACAAACTGACTGAGGGGATTGGTGCAGATGGGCCCCCATACATCATGTGCTGATTTTCCTTCGTGTTGAAGTAAATCTGATGAATGTTGCTGATGTTGTCGTTGCAGATGGCGGCATTGGAGGTGTTGTTCCTACTGTCTTGTCCTCCAAAATCGTGGTTCGTGTCCAGCACGACATTATTATTGTAGTTGTATTTTTTATACGTAGGGTATTCCTCCTCCTTCCTAATGCCCATAAGTTCAACTTTTAGTAAATCAATTAGCTTGTTGACATTTTTGTAGTTGTGATAATTACAAAGAAATAAATTGTATATGACTTTAATTAGTGTGTGCAAATTTTTTTTTTCTTTTTTTTCATAATTTTCTCGAAGCATTTCTAGCAGCATGTGGATGTCTGCAATTTCGCAGTTGAGGCGAGAACAGGATTTAATAATGGTGACTAAATAATTGGACATGTCCTCCTCCTCCATTTGATTGCTTCTTTTAACAATCTCATTTATGCATCGGGAAAATACCTTCTGGTTGATCCATTTTTTATCCTTAAAGGACGAGATCAATTTGACCGTTTCAACAAGTTCCTCCAGGGTGTACTCTTCTATAAGATTATTTAACTCAGAGTAAATATAATTATAAATAATTTTGTCATGATCTACATTGAGGTAGATAAGGTACTTAAGTGTTAGAAGTAGGGGAGGTATATCTACATCATTATGTTCATTTGTATGTTCTTTCCTTCCTTCCTTTTTCTCTTCTCCGTTGAGCAACTGCACATAGGACAGCACTACCATTTTTAAAGTCTCCTTTTTTAAGGGCACCCTTTTTGATAGCAAAATGCTGTAGGTAAAAATAATTTTAAAATCTTTGTTTTTTAAAGTAGATAATATGTCATCAGTAAATAATTCATGTGCACATTCTTTAATCTCCTTTTTATAATTTTTGTAAGACGATATACAAATTTGTTTCTCTTTTTTATATTGTTCAATACACTGTATGAGGTTACTAGACACTTTTTCAAATTTGTGCACTTCAATGTGTATGGTTCTCATTGCATACATGATTCTGTTCAACGTCGTGCCTTTTCTGTCACACCCTAAAGTGAATTTTATCCTCTTCGCCCACATCATTATTTGTATATTCTTCATAACAGGTACCCCTTTACAAAGGGGGACAGGTGTGTGTGTGGAGGGGGGGGCGTTACAACTGCGCTATGCTTTACAGTTGAAAAGCGGACTGACTAAGGGGTGTACTGTTGGTACGAATGGACCTTTGTAGGTATACAAAAATGTTGGCAACAACAAATAGAGTTGCCATAGCTCCAATCTTTGTGCCCTCTTAAAAAAAAAAAGGGGGGTATATATATTCCGCGCGGCTCATTTTGTATTACACTTGCACAGAATCGATTTTTACAGCATACCTGTTTGCGCCGTTGCCAGGGGCGCTTTTCGAGAAGGCAGAAAAATCGGCATTAGGGGACGTGGGAAGTATCCTTCCCTTAAGCATCTACAGAGGAGGGGAAGAATACACAGCGGCAAACGCACTTTCAAAGTTAGGCGTAGCCATTTTTCCATCTCACTTCCTCTCCCCTATTGTTTCACAAACTGCGGGCGCGGGCAGGGCCAATAAAAAAAACGGCAAGCAGGTGGCAACACTCACGTATGCACCTAAGCGGATGTCATTTGAAATTGCGCCAACATGAAACAGCACCTTGCGCATTACACCCTGTTCCAGAAGGGACAATTTTGGGGCAGAGCCACACAAAAGATGCACCGTACCTTACCATGCACAGTGCTCCCCAGCTATGTTCACGAATATGGAAGAAATATAAATAAAAAATGAGGAGTGAAAATTTGTAAGGTTAAAAAAAAAAAGGGGGAGAATGTACGTGAAACAGAGTTCCTCCTGTTGGAGAAGAGGGGTTCTTTTCATTAGGAAAAAAAAAAAAAAAATAGCAGCGTGCTTCTTAAAAGCGAAAGGGATGGAGACACGCAACGAAATGTTTAAAGAGGGGTGACGAGTCGGAAAACACATGTGAATGGGGGACGTAGTGGAGGAGCCCCATTCCGTATTCACATGCGGTGTAGATGTTGCCAAGGTACAAATGAACAAGTCACGGAGATCAAAAGGGCAAACGCGGAAATGGGTACGCAAGAGGGGGGAGGGGGAAAAAAAAAAGCAATGTTGTGAGGATAACTACAGTACAGGAGGAAGCACAAATTGGTACAACTGTGCATCACATGTGAATACTTGAGATGTGTTTATATGTACGCGGGGGGGGCGGCGTGTGAACAGGACCCTCGCCGCCCCCTTTTTTTCCGTGTCCATTTGGACGGCTTTCCATGGCTACACGCCCGACCATCTGTGCGAAAGCGGAGCGCTGGGAACAAGAAAAAAAGGCAAGAAAAGAAAAGCGAAGTAAAAAAAAAAAAAAGAAAACAAAAAGTAAAAAATTGGACTGTCCCCCACACAAATCACACTATATTCTTCAACACGTTGATCTTCTTGTAATGGTCGATGCAGATGCTGTCAGGAGAAGACATAAGGTAGTACTCCCCATCCACCTGAAAATAAACATTACACACTTGCTCTTTAAAAAGTATTTTCCAGGGGCCATTTCCTTGGTGCACCCTAAAGGCCCTACCCTTGAGGGTGAATTCCAACCCCAAGTCTATTCCTGACTGATAAATGACAAACTCCAGCACACCATCCCCCACCTCCTGATGGGATTTTTTTAACTCTTTATACACTTTTTTCTGTTCAGACGGTAAATCCTTTGGTAATTTTAACCCAATTTTATGCGTATAATTCCATATGTCATTGCCAGAGGAGTACGAAGGAATGTTCACGCATATAATGCTCATTGCTTTTTTCAGTACAGGGGGGGCAGGAGATGTGCTGTCATTACGGCTAGTGGTAAAAATAACATTGTCGTAATTTTTTCCAGTAACCATTTTGTCAATAAGTAAATTAACAGGAATATTTTTTTTAAAAATAATTTTTTTAAATCCCTCAATGACATAAATGAGTTTATTAACAAAAGCACTTTTCTGTCTGTGCCTTTCAAATCCTCTACCTATCCTTGAATCTATCCCTATACTGAAATAATTGCTCATGCATAATTTTAACACCTTTACATTTTTTTCATTCTCAGTCAGGGTTTCCTTTTTTTTCGTCTTCGAACTGATTTTATTAAAATACCCATCTTCCTTCAACACCACATGGACGTTCCAATAATCATGCTTCTCAATTTTGGACTTGAATGTTTGATTTACTATTTTTTTTAAAATGTCAAATAAATAGGTGTAGTTAAAAAAGCCATCCATTTTTTTCCATCCAAATGCATTGGCAAAATCGTTCCCTGTTCCAAAGGGAATTACTCCTAGGGCAATTTTATCGTCCTTAATATCATACTGTTCTGCTTCTTTTAGAAACCAGTTTAGCGTTCCATCTCCTCCTGCCACTAGGACGTAGGCACATATGTTTTCATGTTCCCCAACTGTGCCTTCAGTGTTATCACTACTTGTCTTTTGTAAGTTGTTTCCCTTCTTTGTGCCATTGGGGTGGTGGTCTTCTCCTTTGCTGTTCGCACCACTTCCAGTTCTGTTACTTGGCTCATTTGTTCCGTTCTCACTGAAGTTATGACTAGGGTTGTCGTTCGGCGTGCCGCTTTTCCCCTCCAAGGACTGGCTACTGTTGTTAACAGGGTTCGTCGAGTTGGGCGTCACGAACTCACTTTTAATTTCAGCCTCGCTCGGGCTGTTCGTCACAGAACTGAGGCGCAGGAATCCGGGCTTCTTCCCATTCTCGCCCTCCAAAATATTGTAAATGGAGAAGTGGCATTCGTGCGGCTTGTGGAATACTATATCGTTGACTCCAAACTGGGAAGTGGTGAAGGGGTGGTGAAGCGGTGAAGTGGTGATGCGGTGAAGAGGTGATGCGTGAAGATGCACACCCGCGGGATACCCGCGGGTTGTCCACGTGTACGTACACGCGTTGCTGCACGTGCGCATGCCGCAGTCGGGTCTTACCTCGGTGAACATAGATGCTCTATTCCCCCCCGCAGTAGGATTGACAAACAGAAAAATATGCTTCATCTTTTGGTTGTTCCAACATTAGCCAATAAAGCGTTGATAAGTTTTCTTTTTTTTTTTTTTTTTTTTTTTTTTTTTTTTTTTTTTTTGGGACTAGCTATGTCCAGTGGAGAAGGAAATATTCAAAATGGTGAAGGGCAACAAAGGGTGTCAAAGCCGACAACTCATGGTTTCGTTATTGTTAACGCTTTTGCATTTGCATTTGAATTTGCCTTGGCTTTTACCCTGGCGCCCGACTCGTTTCAGTCCTAAGTATTAGGTTTCACATGCGCGTTTTCTCCGCCTTCCTGCGCCCCCATAACTCGGAGAGTTACCCCACGGGCATGCAGCTGACAAACAGAAAAATATGCTTCATCTTTTGGTTGTTCCAACATTAGCCAATAAAGCGTTGATAAGTTTTCTTTTTTTTTTCTTCTTTTTTTTTTTTTTTTTTTTGGGACTAGCTATGTCCAGTGGAGAAGGAAATATTCAAAATGGTGAAGGGCAACAAAGGGTGTCAAAGCCGACAACTCATGGTTTCGTTATTGTTAACGCTTTTGCATTTGCATTTGAATTTGCCTTGGCTTTTACCCTGGCGCCCGACTCGTTTCAGTCCTAAGTATTAGGTTTCACATGCGCGTTTTCTCCGCCTTCCTGCGCCCCCATAACTCGGAGAGTTACCCCACGGGCATGCAGCTTTAGCACTGGGCCAGAAGGAAAACTTTAAAATGGCTTCAAACATTCGTGGGGCGGATGCGCACTGACTTGGTCCCTGCATGAGCAATCATCTTTAAAAAAAAAAATGCGCCAGAGTGAACAATTTTAATTACTACATGCTATGCAGAAAAATTAAAAGAAAACAAAAAAAAAGGGCCTAGAAAGGGAAGGAGGATAAAGTGCATGTGCATCGCGTGTTCTTGCAGGGATATAAATATATATTCACGTTAATACTTGCCACATTGACACGTACCAATGCGTGCACATGGCCTATCCGCTACGTATACACATATCAATCGCGAAAAGGAAACGCGCTCCATAAATATGCTGAATGCATACATTTGGGCAATGTATGTGCGTAGTTTTGCGATGATATCATATGCGTTAATTTACACAAAAAGGAAAAAAAAAAAAAAAACAGGAAAAAAAGAAATTATCCAGTCTTTCGTTTCACTAACTTTTGCTCACACGAAAGGAACAAAAATATAAAATGAACAAATGCGAATAGACAGTGAGTTTTATTTCCCGTTTTAAGTGTAAAAAAAAAAAAAAAAAAAAAATTGCATATTAGTAAATTGTACCACATTGAAAAAAAAAAAAAATGCAAACGCTTTTTTCTTTTTTTTTTTTACGTGACATTGCAGAAATGGAAGTCCGTAATTTTAGGGAGGGTAAAATGTAGCACCCAGGTGAAATAAATAGGGAGAAAAAACAGGCGGAGTAAAAAAGTAAAAACAAAAATAATAGCAAAAAACTAAACTGAACAAAAACAAACGGACAAAAACAAAACCCAAATGCCTTGGCTAAAACGTAAATGGAATAAGAAAACAGTTGCACTGGACGATCGGGAACTGGGTGAAGGAGTGCCAACCCGCTTGTCCATTCCGCTTGCGTCTATGTGTAAGAGTTTCACCTTTTTCCAGCAGCATCAAATCACGGAAAATAGGGGGGGCCATTTGGGTAGCCTTCCAAGTGCGGATACTCGGGGGCGTGCAAAATGTATGTGCTCACACTTGATTTATCCATTTTAAGGTGTTCATTTGATTATTTGTCCTTCTCCTTTGTCCCTTTGCCTAATCTTCCCCGCGCCCAGCTTATCAACTGGGAAAACTCCCCGATTAGTGATAGATCCCGGCGGGGGAAGAATCAAACTTGCACAAGTTATGCTTGTCGACGGAATTGTAAAAAGAACCATCGCTACTGGATTCAAAAATGGTGTTGATCTTGTCCTTCTGTACATTTTCATAATCCTCATATATGTCTGAGCACGCATTTGCTACATCTAAAAACGTGTAATTCGTGGGTTCTGTGACGGCTTTCTTCATGTAGTTCTTCATTTCGGTGTATCCACTATACATGTCGTTGTTGTAAATGAAGAATAAACACACCGACAGGAAAAAAAGAAATACGAATAGAAATAAAAATACTACTGTGTCACAGAAAAACCAGAAAATGCATGGGAAGATGGACAGCACCATTCCAGACATGATTAGACTTGTGCTCAGTTTCCACAGGGCATGCTGCAAAAGGTTAGGTGATTTTTTTTTTTTTTTTTTTGTTACTTATAAATGGGATTAAGCGCTGTGATTGTGTGCATCGTTCGTTGGTGCTTGGGTATTTTTTTTTTGTTTTTTTTTTTTATGTATGCGCACAGGCGCTCAACTTACACGCGAGTTGTCTAGCAGGAGAGAGTATATCTGAAAGGACACCATCGCGTAGGTAATTAGCCTTATGAGCCACAAGGACTTTATATTACCGTAATTCCTGTGGATAAAATCTTTGGTCTGGTTGATCATTATTTTGTTGTCCTCGGAGAGTAAGACAACTTTCTGCTTCATGATGTCAACTCCTTCAATTTCAAATATTGTATTTAGCAGCCTAGCCCGCTGAACTCCGATCACCGTTGCGTGCGTAGACGCGCTCCCGTAAAAGGACACGCGCACATCCCCGACCTACAAAAAAGGGGTGAGAATGCGCATATGCATATTGGGGCACAATTCAGGTGTATCCTTCTGCCTTTTTTATACATAGGCGGGAAATCTTCCTGAACGGGTTAAATCTGACTAAAGCGCTCCCCCGCCTCAAATGCGTTATACTTGTGGATTCAGAGGATCTCCAGTGTACAAATAATTATCATAAACGTTCGTGTTCAAATGGTCCAGGGTAAAAGGAGGTTTTATTTCCGACTCAGTGAACCAGCCGTCATCCACTAAGTCCAACTTTTTTTTCTTTTGAAAATTTATCAGAGCATTCGTAGGAAGTCTGTAGTTTCCAGCTTTGGCATAACTGGCATACTGCAGCAGGAGAAAAAAAAAAAACAAAAAAAGGGGTGATGGTGCTACAACTGTACAATAGCTTATGCCTAAATGTGAGCACATATATGTAGGCTTGGACACACCTTTGCAAAGGTCTTCAAGTCACACAAAATTGTATATATGTACGTGTGCATGCGGTCATGCATATGGAAACACGGAGACACGCCGTTGCTCGTGCAACATTGCTCACCTTTCTCCCCACATTTCCGACGGCCGGCATGTACTCAGGATTTTTTCTACTTTTATAGAAGAAAAAAAAATTGTAAGGAGTCCTAACTACATGATCCTCAAATTTTCCCCGTGCTAACAACCCCAAGTACCCATACCCCCTAACCCACTGGTACATCTCCACTTTTATTTCGAAGAATACGCCTCGAAATGAGTAGATGTTACTGCTGAATTCCGGTGGTGCATAAAATATTTCCTGGTCTTGTAGCGGGCAATTCTGTCACACAAAGCGGTTAACAATGGATGCAGCCGTTTGGCATAATTATACTTTGTGCTATATATTGAGAGTGTGCAAGTAAAGCGATTCACACGCAGTTTTTCCTTTTTTTTTTTTTTTTTTTTTTTTTTTTTTCTTACAATATGTATGATTTTTCCATTGTTTTCCTCTAAAGGGATGCAGGAAACCTGCAGTGAAAGGGGGGGTCTCAATTAAAGATAAAATTTATGCAGCTATTTTGTTACTATTTGTTATGATTCATTTTCAGTCCATTCCGCGGACAGCTTCCTACCGGTATGGCGTTCTTTATTATGGGTCTTAATTCTTTCGAATACGTTACATATTTGTACTCGTTGACGATGGTGAATATTAGGAGTATTATTGTTAGTGCCGTCGCAGATATAGATAAAATCTTTTGAGGCACGCAATATTCTTCATTGCTAATCATTTTTTTTTTTTTTTTTTTTTTTTTTGGTAAAATGAAACAATTGTCAAAATAAGCAAACGGATAGACTTGTTTTTATTTTTAGACAGACATTTGATTAAACAAATGATAGAGCTAATTTATTCAAATAGACATAATTAACACTGATGAAATTTTAACGAACAAATGCTTGACAAATGGCACAAAATTTCAAAGGAAAAATTTCAAGGCAGCATTTTTTTTAAGCACGGGAAATGGGGAAAAATATATACGTCCTCGTTACTTCAAACACGCAGACAAAACAATTCAACAAAAAAATAAAAAGCGTACCTTTGATGATAGGTAGACCGAATTGTGCATATTTCTCCCAACAAAATTCAATATTATGGAGCTGTGCAAATATAGGAGAACGCAAGCGCGTGGAAGCGCGCAAATGTACACATGCGAAAAGTCAAAGTTGTGGAAGTGTAAAATGCCAAGCACTCTGCAGCTTAACCCAGGTATTTGCAGATGACCTGGCTGAAAACAAAGGTTTACAAATTAAAAAATGAAAAAAAACCAAAAAAAAAGCCTTAATGACAGTAGTAAGGAACAACTTATAATTCATTTCAACTATAATAAGTCTAACGAGCATCAAATTACGTTTTTATATTTCCCTCCCAATTTACCATTTCTACTTTAAACAAAAAATTGCTCTATATGCACACCTTATTTTAACTTCATCCATTAAGAACAAATAACGGTCCTTTTAAAAGGGGATACGAATAATTCTTAAAGAAAATGTTGGCACTTATGCACAGCCCTTTATCCTTTATGCCTTATTTTCGCACAAAAAATTTACAGCATTTCTATATGCCCCCCAAAATTGTCATCAGCTAACATTGGTGGGATAACAACCCCCCTAACAGTATTTTACAATTGTTTAGTTTAACTTATGTGTAAATTCCCCAAATGTGCGTAAGCGCTTTCCTTTTATCATTTCACACGCTACCTTCTACGGACATAGATAGGACAATACAGGTGTTTCATCAAGGCTGGGAAACTAACCCTGTAGTGCTGTTGTATTCCTGTAGAGTTAGCTTTTTTTTTTTTTTTTTAAGCGTATAGAAATGATCATGTACGTACATAATATTTATTTTAAGGTAGCTAAAATTTTGTATATTAACATTGCATGTGCACAATTTTTTTTTTTTTTTTTTTCTTTTAATCTCTTCTTATGAAAAAGGATAAAAAACAATTTAAGATATTTTTAAAAGAATACACATCTTGTTTGCGATTGCCTGGTGATGATCTTTGAATTGTCACTGCGTCAAAGTTTCTACAACAGCAGGAGTAACAGATTTTTAAGTCTAACTTTGTACACTTTCTATAAAATAAGAAAAAATGTGTACACAGAAATTTTCTGAACGGCAAGGTAGATAGCCAAACTATTTTCTATCTACAAAAAAAAAAAAAAACAAAAAAAAAAAAATAGTAGTAAATTTTTCAAAATTGGCACTCTGTACCGCTATTTTAAAACGAGAAAAAAGTAGAACACTTGTTTGCGTGCACATTTGTAAATGATTAATGACTATTCATACATATATTTTACCTGTTTAGTTGTTGTTATAAGGGCAGGAGTATGAGGATTGATGTTTGTCGTTTTGTTTCGATTTGCATATTTGTCCCGTCTTTCGCATTTTTCCCCATTTGTACTCTTTTGTCCCCCTTAAATGTGAAGTGTACACTCCTCACAACTATTAACACTGCACACAGAAACATACGTCAAATTTGTGACACATTCACGGATGAGCACAAAAATTCAACGTTGGACAGCGTCACATGTATATCCAACTGTATAACTCACATGAGGATCTACCCCGCCCCTCATAAATGTTTCACTTTTAAGATAAATACATAATAAACTATTTGTTCTCCTCTCGATGGGCTTCTAAATTATGAGGGCACAAAGTGAGACGATCAAATCATCAACTCCTCTTAGGAGAATCCCCAAGAATAGAGGAACGGTTGTGCGTAATGTCAGCGAAATAAATCCACTGTCGGAACAGGAGCTGAAAAATGTCATACATGTATACGCGGAAGCGAATAAAGCTTATTACCTAAATTGTGCAAAGAATGAAAGAAACTCCAAGAAGAAGAAAAAAAAAAACAACGTTTCCAAAAAGACGGAAAGTGAAGAATTTGATACACATACCCTGAACCCCTTGAACTACCGAAATGAAAAATTTGAAGAGAATGGGGCTCTTTTACATTTGCCAGGATCGAATGTTACTCCGAATTATATGTCCCAAAATCCAAGTGCAGACTATGGAGTGTCTTCCCTGGCATATGGGACACTTCACAAATCGAATCCGTTATCATGGGGATGCGATTACAAGAAGCATTACGAACTTCCAACTATTTGTTCAATTGTAAAGTCGAAGCATCCCATTTATTCAAGGCCTCAAAATGCGAACAACGGAAGAAAGAACAGCAACATTAGTCTTCAAAATAAAAGTAAGAAGAAAAGTGGCATCAAATTGCTTGCAGAAAGTTGCCAAAATGATAAGTCCTTTACGGTTAAAAAGGTACCCACGTTTGGAAACGGCAAAGAAGACGAAATTGAAAAACTCCACCAGGATAACCATAAAAGTAGCGCACATGCATTTGAGAAAAACACCGTCGTAGACACTACTATGAAGGATAGCAGCTATTCAGACAAATCGAAAGATATTTCTGACGGCACCTTTAATTATCACGGCTTTTCTGACGACTCGGAAGGAAGTAGCGTAAACAATTCTAACATAGGAGGATTAAAAAAGGTGCTGGAAGCGTGCGAACATAACTGTAATTTTACCCTCAAAAGGCAGGACTACAACGAGGAAAGGAGAAACGGAGAGCACATTATTCAACACAAGAAGAGAAGCAAGAGTCAACATAACGAATTAAATTTTGTAAACCCTAGAAAAACGAACGGGATGCTAAATATACCCTCAAATAATTCTGTAGACATAATTTTATCGAACTCGACCATAATGGAAATGAGAACTTCAGACACAGAGTCAAAGGGTGCTTACTGCTCGAGTGAAAAACACAGCGGAGATTCTTCTGACTGTCTGAACGATTCGCACGATTATTCAACTCCGCATATGGGAATGAGGAGGGCGCACAACTACAAGGATCGAGAAAAACGCAAACATAAACTGGCGGCCCATTCAAGCACTAAAGGTCTCAAAACTAATGGCAAGCCAACTAAGCCTAGCGCATTATCGGAATGTAAAGAAAGCTATTATGAGCCTTATTCGAACGTGACAGAAAGGAGCACAAAAAAGGGAAAGGTTTTAATCAGATGCAAGGTGCCTAAACCCGGGGAAAAACACAACCCAAACGGTTGCGCACATGTAATGTGCGAAAACAAGAACAACCAAAAATTGAAGCAAAGTGGGAAATATAGAAATAACGACTCTTCCAAGAATGGTTTGGACCAAGAACACAATTTGCTTGATGAAAATTGCTGCAGTAGGGGAAAAAAAAAAGGCAAGACAAGAGGATTGAGACATGGCAAACGTGTGAGTAAGTACAACCTACAGAGTAGTAGCCATGTAAAGAACAAAAAGCCTCTAAACATGAGAGCGATCCAGCCTTTAGGATGTCAAAATGGTGCGTCTGTAGGCACTCACAATATTGTTGCATCTAAGCCTACTATTAGGGAGACCTCAAACGTAGAAGGATGCAGTTACGTCAATGTGAAGAACACACCTAATGAGAAGTTTTATGCAAGAAAAGAGATTGACAATCTGGTGAGTGGAAGCATTCCCAAGGGGTTAACTCTAACAAATCGCGAAAAGGAAGCACATCCTGAGGGAGGACCAGTTTACGCATATGCCTTAGGAGCTGATACAATGCCAAGGACACCACTAGTCACTTATAACATGTGCGAGAATGTACCACAGGCAGGAATGAAAAATCTATCTCAAAATGTTTTTGCTGAAGTGCGACCTGAGTTAGCTAATGTTAATTTGTGTGTACCTGAATATACGGCAAGGAGGTATCCGTCGGCATCGCTTTTGCCAAACTTTGCAGCCCATTCAGTTCCAGAGGGGAATACGCCAATGCCGAAGAGCCATTTGCCTCGTGCGCATGCACAGGTGATTCACGTACCCCTAGATCTGTCTCAAGGAAGATTGCACTTACAACGGGCAGCACCACAGATGCAAAGGGTAGCAGCTGAGGTGCATGGATCAGGGGTTCAGACGCAGGTTCCCATTTTGCAAACGCATGTACCCATTACGGCGGCGCTAGCGCCATACGGACAAGCCGATTTTGCACTGAAAAGTGACTCCCTGCCTCAGGCAAACACTCCACAGAATCAAGCGAAGATGCAGCAAATGCCATTTATAGAAAAACCGATTGTTCTTGAACAAATTCCACTGGCGAATGTAATTTCAAGTGGAAATATCAGAGCCGCTGACAAGATTTGCAGCCTTACAGAGTTAACAAACCAGTTAGTATCGGTTAAGGGGGAAAACAGGGGAGAGTACACTACTGCTAATGCCCTGTCCAAACCGTTTGATCGGAGCTGCAATAGGTCCCACACCATAGTAGGTAAAAACTCGGGCGATTTGTCAAAGAAAGGCTGCGCAGAAGAAGACGTTTTCACAAATTCGCTAATAAAGGGAAATGGCAATATAGACGCTACATACACGATTAATACCAGTTCAAACAAATGCAAAGATCAATTTAAAGGCTCTGATGCCAAGGTGACATTTTCAAAACGAGACAGTGGAATGCCTTCATGGGTAAAAGCGTGTATAGATACTCAAAATACAAGTCTGAAAGGTGAAGATGCAAATGTAGGCTATCTAAATGTATACACAAATAAGATAAATGAAAAGACAAACACTAATGTTAACAGCTCGGTAGGAATTCTTCAGTGTCTTTCAAATATACAATCACCTACCAATGATGTGTACCAGCAACCTCATACTGCTCAACATGTGGCACATAAAAAAAGTGTCAATCCGGAGGATATGTCTGAGTTAATTAAAACTTCAAATGAGAAATTTATAAGTATGCAAAAGAAACAATTGTTAGACATTTTACAGGAAAAGGGAGATGATGGATTGAGGAAGACCATTCACACAGTGGACAGTAGCCACCACACCAATGGAGACTTAAATGTTCAATCCATAAATCAGGTAGGTGGAGAAAAATATCAGAACATGTTAGGTAGTACGGTCCAGTACTTCTCCTACGCAAATGCTGTAGAAACTCCGAAAAACTCTGCAGGTGAAATGGAAGGGGTAATTTTTTCCGCTATGCCCCAAGAAGTAAGCAGCAAGAATCAGCCGGCTCAAAACACCCCCCAATTACCGGGCCATTTAAACTGATTGATCCCTCCCCCACGGAAAAGCAAAGCATGAAAAGCGCTGAACGTGTTGGAAATGATATGGGGGAGGGGAACGGAAGAGAATTTGAAGTCAAAAAATCGGAGGGAAATCATTTACTCCTTAAAGAAGGTGTAAAAGTAGATTTGCACAACTCTAACGATGCGCGCTTGTCCCGTGGCAGTTCCACGAATGATCCTTTGAACATTGGCTTCACGAAGGAGAAGTTGAATCTGCTCTTTTATGCAGACGCGGAAAGGAATTCACTCGAGAATGTTGATAGGGAGGATGGCAATACAACATCCACTAGCAGTGAGCAGGAAAATTGTCCGCAAAGTGATCACAATAACGAACCAGGAGCACAGTGCGCAGACTCAAATGGCAATGCAGTCAGCGCGGACAATGCTGAGGGGGACGATGGAAAGTTTATTCATGTAGGAATAGGCGCGAGGTTCAGAGAGGAAGACCACGTCAGTGATCATTGTGCGAATGACGGTATTTGTCGCAAAACGCGGTGGCCCCGCACCATCAGGGGGGAGAGCACAAACAACATCATCGACCACATCTGGGAAAGGAACTGCGAAATGAACTTCGAGAAGAGTTGCGAAAAGAATTGCGATAAAACCTGTGATGAGGGCATAGACTTGACCAACCGCAGCGATGATCTCCCCGACGACAGTGGACGCACCGCGGGCAGAAGCCACGGCGGCAATACCTCCAATGTTGATGACGTGGTACGGGTTAATTCTGCAAATGGTGCAAGTGACAACGGCGAAGTTGAACGGGGAGAAGCCACGAATGGCAGCACGCACGAAAGAAACCTCCAGGATGATGCATCGAAGAAAACGTACGCACTTGATGGAGTCAGAGGTAGAGGACTGCAGGACTTGGAAGGGAATAATACAAGAAACGTTATTAAGGTTATGTACAAGGAACGAGTGGACAAGTGTGGACTTGCAGAAAGGACGCAAAAGGGGGAATTGCCAGAGCTGAAAAAGGAGAAATGTTCTGTTAATCACAATTTTGATGAGGGGAGGAAGCATAATGGGGTCGTAAAATGCGTAAATTTCAACCATGCATTTGAGAAACCTCCAAGTTTTAACGAGCGAATGGAGGAGCTGAAGTTTCTAAAAGAGATATATGAGAAGGAAAAGGTGGACAAAGGAAAGGGAAGCGACGAAGAGGCGAACCACAATTTCAAAGTTAGCACAATTTCCGGAACTCAAAATTTGTCAGTGAGGAGGAATGCTGCTAATCTAAATTGTCCCTACGACAAGCACAATACTTTTAACAGAGAAGACAAGGTGAAGACTTTTACCAATGCAATATCTCATTTGATAAAAAACAGCATGGAGGAAAGACAAAAGGGGGATGATAATTCGTTCGGAACATTAGCCCCAACAGCTCGTACATGGTATGAACCCATTTCTGCAATTCCGGGTAGCTTCTTAGAAGAACCAAAGGTAAATAAAATAAACATAAAGTACAGTCATCATCAGGATGGGCAAAAGGCAGAAGGTGCTATAAAAGATCGCTCAAACAAGGAGAGGAACTGTGGCGAAGGAGTCATCACCTCTAAATGTGCAAGAGACAAAGGGAAGGACACCAAATATATGTCTGCTACACAGCGCGACGATCCTAACTCGGAATATTCTTTTAATGGAAAGATTAATCTTTCACATGGAGGTGCAAATGGTGAAGCGTTGAATAATACGCCGCAGAACTGCCTCAAAAAATTCACTTTTGCAGAAGCCAATCCACTTTTTGAAGACTCCAAAGTGACATATATGGAATCACCTCAAGGGAGTCCAAACGGCACCTTTGTAAAAAATAAACTGATATTAAATAAAAATAGATGCGAGATATTTAATCCCGGTTCGATTCATTATGGTGCTCGAAAAGAAACGCATAGCGTGTGGTCAGGCAGGAATTTATCGAGGGGGAAAAAGAAGACTAACAAGGATTTACACCTGAAGGAGTCCATTAAAGGGAGAATAATATGTGAGAATGATGGGAGAAGGGTTCGCAGAAGAAACACTGCTGAGAAGAGGGACAAATATTCGATCCATGTGTCCGATTATTCTTCAAATCGAAATGATGATTATGTCAGCTACATGATGAGTAAAGAAGGTACGCAGAATCGTTTGGCTAGTGACCTCCCCGTTTTACCCCCCTGTGACGACGCTAAATACAACGATTATAATTATACTAGCACATGTGGTAATGACACGAAGGTGTTAAGGCATATGGGGAAGCAATTCGAGCGGCTGGAAGAGGCACGACTAGGGAAACCTCCACACATAGAAAAGTTAAATAACGATGTGTCTTTCAGATGTTCTGTACAAAGTAGCTTGAATAGGAAAAGCACCGAACGAGAGAATGTATTAGGGGGCAAAGTACTTAGTAGTGATGCTAATGACCAAAATTGCAGTAACACCCTTTTTTGCTGCCCTGTGAAGGAAGTCACCAGCGCTCCTCCCATGTTGTCTAGAACCACCACTCTGATAAATAAATTATTTAGAAAAGGAAAGAAGAGTGCAGAAAATGTAGACAAAAGGGAAAAAGATTTTAAATGCGTTGACAAGGTACCGAAAAGTAGTTTGGAGGAAACAAAAAGGGATCCGTTATTGGGTAAATGCTCCGTTACTTTTAAGGAAGACAAATCTGACTTATTTGAGCTTCCCACTGGGCAAAAAGCAGGAAGAACATTCTCGTATGTGTCAAATGGAACGAATGCGTCGAGAAGGCTCTGCACTAATTGTCCGACTATTCCGTGTGAACCGTTGAAGAGGGGAAGAAGAGCTGCTACACAATTGTATAAGGAACAGATAAACTTACCTGCATACGCGCATAGGACAATACACGATGATGGGAACACCACTACCATGAATAACGCACCTCCTACCGCTATGCCTTACCCTAAGTGTGAGCTTATATGCAAAATTCCGAGGAGGGCCTTCACTTCTTATTTTCAAGGCAGAAATTGTTAACGCGGGGATGCGCTTTGGGGAAGGAAAAACTCGTAAGGGCAGCTTACTGCAGAGGAGGACCAGAAGACGGAAAAAAAAAAAAAAACAAAGGGGAACACGAGGTGTATGTACACTAGGGAAAAATGTAAAGTTGGGGTGAAGAAAAGGCTCATTCCGCTTTCATCACATGGGTATCAAAACAAAAGGCGCGACACATACACATGTGCATGTGCGCGCATGTTTTGTTAGTTAGTTTGCTTGTTCGTTTCCTTGCTTGCTCCTTTAATGACTTATCATTTTCTTTAAAGCCCGTAAAATGGCAAGTGAGAACCATGTCCACATGTAACGGGTCTACTGCTAAATTGAGCAGAATACGCGGCAGCACACATTTTGCACACACGTGGGCGTCGCCATTGGGACAGGAAAAGGCGAAACACGCCGCAGGGTAGCGCTATAAAGAAGCCTGCACGGATTGACAGAGGGTGCACATTAAAGGCAGTAAGCTAGACCAGCATCCATTAATCGCAATCGGAACAACTGCAAATTTTGTAAGCTTCGCGAAGTGAAGTGCTATTTTAACTGTTCTCCCCTATTTGAGCTCCACCCACTCAAGATAGGAAGCAACGGAAAAGAAAAGAAAAAAGTAGTTGCACAAAATGGTATATCTCAATTGTGATGACAAGCTATATAACAAAACGAAGCTGTATTCCCCAGTTGGTGATTCTACTTTGGGTAGTGTGCATGGAGTACCTTTGAATTATTTTGATCCCCCCTGGGGGGGTCCGAATGAGAATCTTCTTCATACACTCCACGAGCAGAGAGAGAATAGTGAAGTTCTTCCTACATATGGGAAGAAAAAAAAAAAAAAAAAAAAAAGACGAAAATTCGTATGTGTTACAATTGTAAGGCACCCACGACCGCTGAAAGGAAAAGTAACGCCGACCATGACAGCCACCTGAATGACAAATATTTTAGTCAGTCCAAAAAGGGAGATTACAAACATGCAAAGATAAATATTACGACAGATGATCACTATACAGAAAGTGATTACACAGATGGTTCTGAGCACACGGTTCCTACTTTGGACAAATGGAAGAAACCTCGAAAGAAATTTATGGGGAAATATTTTTTTTCCGAGATAGCTAATAGTTTTTTACACCCTTGGAATGGGTGGTGTCCCTCTACTGCACCTCAGTCGGGTGTAGTGAACCCTCGCCTTGACTGCTTGCATTATAGAATAGCGGCGAAGAGAAAGGGGAGCGAAGGCTTCATAAAACCGGAAATTATCGTCCGATTTTAGCGAAAAGGTTGTGTGCAACCATTAAGATGTTGAAGCCGGGTTGCTCAGACTAGCACTGACTCTTCATTTGAAGCAGATCCTGGGTGCTATTAAGTCAATCACTTCTCTGGAAGGATGCCATGTCTCATCTACTGCGTGCATAAGTTCGATCCCTTGCCGTCCTCTAACCTATGCGACCAGTTTGTTTTGTTCACCTGTGTATGTTCGTACTGCGCGTTTCCATTCGTCTATACATATATATATATATATATTTTTTTTTTCTTATCAGCATTTGTTATTAATATGGAACACTGTCCTGCCCCCGCTTGAAAAAAGCGGCGCAATTGTTTTTAGCGGATAGGATCTTTTGTTCATTTGTCCTCTGCGTTTGTCCAACCTACTACATTGTATGACCTGCTTCGCTCTCTTTGCGCGCCTAATTTGTTAACCTGTAGTGACAATCACCTTGATGCTGTTATCCACGCGAAAGCATGCTAGTGCGATGGGCCCAGAAAAATGTAAAAGGACGACCATGCTTTGTAAGTGGCCCGAGGAGAGGTGTCTCTTTTGAGTTCCCGGACAAGGGGTCGGCGTATAAGTAAAAGGGAAACTTCCTCGGGGGTGAGGAAACACCACGGGAGGATAGCATTTTAACGAAATCCTCCATGTGGGGATAATGTAGCTACCAGTTGGGACATAGCAAATCATTGGTGAGAACAAAAAAAAAAAAAAAAAAAAAACATGTGTTTGTGTCAAGTAGGTTGATAGAGGAGGGTGTGTGGGGGGAAAATTTCCCCCGTGCATATCATCGTGGGCACAATAAGGGGTTTTAAAAAAATTACTTAACAACAACAAAAAAGTGGGTGGATGAGAGTGTGGAGCCAACAAATATACATGTGTGAACAATCCGATTGTGCGGAGCAGAGGAAAAGATGCGCCTTACAATGAGGGGTGTAAAAATTGTTGGTGGTGATTTTCTCAAAATAGAGGTTATACAGTTGACTATGAAGCTTCTTCCTTTTCCTTCTGTGTGGCTTCTGTCATTTTATTAAAAATTTGTTGAGCATCCTTATATAGGTTCTTATATGAATCACTTAATTGAATTTGAGTATCATTTTTAATCACATCTGTGCAGTTGCGGAATAGTTGCATGAATAATTTTTTATCCGTCACTGCTCTTTCTACGTTGAACGTTTCCTTTTCATTGGTCGTCATTTTCATTTTCTTTAATTTGGAGGCGTTAATACGGGCCTTCATGTCATTTAGTCTGTGTAGGAGGAGGTAATGCGTCTTGATGTACTTCATCAGATTGGGGTTGTAAATATGTAATTTTAATTCAGCTCCTTTGTGGTATATATCTTTCAGTTCTTCTGTGGTATGATTTTTAAACCTCTTGGTCTTTAGGCTATTTTTTATATTTTCGATGAAGGCTTTTCTCTCTCTTATCATTTTGGAATTTTTCAGTTTCATATTTTTTGTGTCATTTAGCTGGATGGAGGTTTTTACCCTTTTGAGGACGTTTATGAGATCCTGCAGGTTTTCAATTGGGGGGTCTATTTTTTGCTGAATGTAGAATGTTCCCTTATTACCATGACGATTCGTTTGTTCTTCATCGGGGCTTGGGATGAGGTTCTCTTCTAGAAGGTAACCCCCTCCGTTGTTGAGACCGTGTGTTAGTTTTTCATTCCGCTTGGGGTTATGTGTACCATTTTTTGTCTTATTTAAAATGGCACAATTTTTTTTAACAAGGGTCCTGGTGATGTTTCCAATTTTACCTCCAAGGGAGTAGAAGGTGTTTTCCGTCAGTTGTAGTTCTGCATCCATTTTTATTTTGAAAAGGTCCATTTTGTTTTTTAAATTGTAGGTGGCCTTAACATCATCGATGGTTTTTTTTACGTCCGTGGAAAGGGAAAGGAAATTATTAAAAGAGTCTTCGAACTCTTTGCTCATGGGGTCATCCGCCTTGTGCTTTTTTTCTTCCCTGTTAATGTTCGGAGGGATATCGAGCAGCTTGGCGAATGGGTACTTTTCAAACTTGTCCAGCTTATCCCCGTTCTCAGGTGCACCAAAGGTGAGGCAATGTGTTTCTGTCCCTACTTTTTGGAGCATCTGTGCGAAGGAGCTTCTTCCAACCATGTCGCTTCGGGGGGGAACAAGTTTTGACTCTACATAGGCTGATGTCTCTTTGGATAAATTTAAAACGGAGGACAGGGCTTGAAAAAAGTGTTCTTTGCTCAAGGATGGTTCCATATTGGAGGTTTCTTCCGCTTTTTTCGTACACAGTAGGTCATCATATTCGTTATCATTCAAGTGGTAAACGCAATTGTAAGTCTCCTGGTTGTCCTTCTTTCCTTTTCCATCACATGTGTGACAGTTTTCCCCCACAGATAAGGCGCTTGGGGGCATGTCACCACTACACACCTTTGAGAGGCTCCTAAAAATTTCGTAATAATTGCCTCGATAATGAAATAGCAGATCATTTTTAAGAGAAAAAATATTGTCCTTATGATTGGCCTGGCTATCCAATGTTAGATTTTCTAAATTCATTGTAGCAACGTCAAAAAATTTCTTCATTTCGGTTTCTACGTCTTCGTGGGAAGTGTCGTCCTCGAGGGTAACATCGTCAGAGAAGTTTAATAAAACGTTTACTAGAACATCTGGATGAGCATAGGAATAGTTTTTTGAGGATGGTTGACTTATTTTGTTTCCATTTTGCGGAAGACAAACCGGTGAGCTGTCCTTGTTCAACCGCTCCTGGGCAGTGTCGCTAAACATATTTACCTCCACCTGAAGGAGGTATGAATCGCTGGTGGCCAATTCAACGTGCTTAAAAAAAACGTTTTTCTTCCTTCTCCTCTTTAAGATAATTTTTCTTCCCCAGTTGTTTGTAATAAAATTCAGGTTTGCACATTTCTCATGGGTAATTTTTTTTCGTTTTATTTTTAATATTTTGACGACAATATTTTTGAATAAATGGGGATTGTTCAGGTCCACGTAAATGGAGCCCCATGTTCTGTCGCTCCTACCATTGATGGTGATTGTTTTTATTAATTTAAATTTTTTTGTTTTCTTTTGACACTTGTACGTGGTGAGTTGGAGGGTGTCTATCTCTACTTGTGTTTGGTTGGTTTTTTTTTCTGCAGATGGGGGCAATTCACTGTAGTTTTTCTCCACTGTGGCGTTACCATTTTTTGGATCAACCCCTCCTGAGGTATTCTCCTTTTGAAAGTCATTCTTTACGTCCAGGTTAATGTTTTCACCGTTGTGGTTGAAGGTATACATTTTGCAAAACGACGAAACTTCATTAACCCGTATGTTTGTCTTTTTCCTCTTTGTGTATTCTTCACAGGAGATGTCTTTCTCTCTAGACGGGGCAGCAATGGTTACCTCAAAATGGAGGTCCTTTCCGATTAGCCTCTCTGCCTTTTTTGAAACGACGAGAAATAGGTACGTGCATTCGTCCTTAGCCTCATCGTCATCATTATCACATGGAGGAATGCAAATTTTGTGAATAAAATTTTCCATCGAAATTTTGTAAAAAAGTTTTTTCATTCCGTTGTGGGAATCCTCTTCTTCATTCTCCTCGTCTTCATCTTCATCTCCCTGTTCTGTAATGTTCTCATTTTTTTCCGATTTTTTTTTTTTTTTTTTTTTCCTTCCCTTTCCATTTTGCACATCAAAAATTCCCTTCCATTTTGTTACGTTACAAATGTATAGATCCAAATGGGGCATAACTTTTAAATCGTTCGCTTTAGGAATTACATAAAAAAATGGTTCACGTAAATTGCTCACTTGAGGGATCGTCACTGTATATTTTAGCAGTACCTTGATCGGGCATTCCTTCCCTATATTCAATTTCTTTTTTAAAAACGCCATTTTCATTTTTAATTTTTTTTCAAAATATTCTTCTACACTCATAAAGGAGCACTTAATCAATCCTTCTTCACTTGGCGAATGTAGCGCATTGCTTCTATTTTGTGTGTGTTCCGATTTTTTTGCCTGTTCTGAGGGTCCCCCATGTTTTGTTTTATTTTTCTTTCCCTCGAGCCATTCAACGGAGAAGTCGCCCCTCTTGCTGCGCTTCACATACACAAGGAAAAAATGTTCCATGTTCCCCCTCAGGTGTATATTCCGTTTTTGAATTTCTTCATCAAAGTGGTAATCCTTCCATTGGTCGTGTCCGCAGTTGTTTAGAAAAAGGTTTGCAGGTAAGAAGCAGGCGGGGTTGCTTTCCCTGTCCTCTTTATCTCCCCCTGTTGCATCCTCATTTCGTGTGAGTCTCTCTTCGCCTATTTTCCTAACGAAGCACTCGAAGTTGAGGATGTCCTTTGGGGAGAGCATCGCGTGTTTTTCTTCCCCTGAGTGAAGACCGGAGTTACCACAACCACAGCCGCTACTTCCATCGGTAACTATTCCTTCTGGGACACGGCCCAGTGTTGATGTGAACAATGTGAGAAGTCCCCCTTGGCGTTTTTCAGCGTGGCTGAAGATAGGGCGCTTTGTCTCGCTCCTTTTTCGCACCATGATGTCCCCCCCTGTGCACCTTTTCCTCTTTCCAACTTTGCAGGAAAAAAAGGAAAAACAAAATTCGTGCAGCCCGTCAGATAAAGCTTCCTCATTTGGCCCTTCAAATACATCATTAGAATTGGTACAGCCGTTGCTGCTACTTGGCCCATATGGCCCATTGTGCGTTTTAATATCGTCAGCACGGGGTGACAACTCGGAGTTGCTTCCACTCCGATTGATGCAGACGGAACAAATGAGCATAAGATATGGAAAGCTCTCCTCCTGTGTAGCGTCAGAAACACTTGACAAAGGGTCACTACTGCTGTCTTTTTTCTTCAGCTTAACTTTACCATGATTCTTTTGAGTTGCTTGAATTTGAGCAGTTCTGTTTTTAGCATACCTGTTGGTGGACGCAACTTCGAAGTGGGTTCTGTTGACGAGGAAAAAAATCGTTTCCCCCTTGGCTAAGAAGTTATTACCATTCGTTTTTATCACATATTGGTATGTGTAGTTTACGTTTACTCTTTGGGTAAGTATCTCCAGTTCTCCTTCGTCCAGCCATTTGTCGAGGTCCTTGTGGGCGTTCTGCCATGGTGCACGCGTGTATAAACACGTGTGTAAGGAGGCACAAGGAGTGGTTACGTGCGGTGGTTTGGGCCTGGGTGTCGACCTCTGCCTCTCTTGGGTGCCCCCTTTGTGTATTCGGTTAGTGATGAACTTTTGCATAAAATGGTTGCCTCGGTGGGAGGTGGCCAGGTGAGGTGACGGCGCCGAGCTGACTGCACAGTGGACTAACTACAGAGTGAACTAATTGCGACTTTGAAAGTGTGTAGTAGCACCCACGCACCATGTCACACGCGTCCAAAACAAACTCCCTGCCTGACACATATTTGCACTGGTTGGTTCTACTTAAATGTGCACAGGGGGGTGTATGAATTACCTTTTTGCCCGACTTGGAGGTACCCATTCTGGGGTGCCTGCCATCCGATTCCTCGCTGACTGGTTTAGCTCGCTTAGTGTTATTCTTAGCATCTCCTAAAATTTTTCTAATTAGTTGAATCACCTGTTGAGTATTCTCTTCATTCACCGTAACGTCACATGTGTCACAATTCGCATCACTAAGATTGTCTGCTTGGGGTTCCTTGCTCATATCACGTGCATTGAGATTTTTATCTGCCCCCTGGTCTGCTTCCTGTCCCTGCTCAGGAATACCATTCGGGGGAGTCAAAATATTTACTGGTACCAGTTCTGTGTCTTTAATCCGGATGTTTCCCCTGTCGTTGATGTAAGCATACCCTTTGAGGAAAACATCCTTCTTTGCTTTAAGCATAGACTGTTGGTACGCGGAGTAGGATGTACAATGGAGAGGCGTAACATCTTCGCATTTTATTTTTATATATTCATTTTCCACTGAGCAGATGAGGAAGAAGAAACGTCCGTGCGGGTGCTTCTCATTAGGACGGGAGCTGCTCAAGGACAAGCGGGTGTTTGGAAGCACACACAGATCTGCTCTCGTGTTATTCTTTCCCTTCACAGTGTGTATTTGGTGCGTTGTTTTCTCTGAATGTTCAGCGCATTGCTTTTCGTTTAAGTTGGGGTGTGAATTGGCTACGTCAGCATGTCCACAATTGACGCTCATTATGTCGCTGATCTTGCCAAAGAGCACCGCGCAGGGGATGAAAAAACATTTCTCCGCCCGTAGGTGGTCCCCGAAGGGGATAAAGTCGTATGACTTGTTTATACATTTGAGCCCCGTTAACATCTCGAGGAGGTGAAAATGATAATCGGGCAGGTGAAAAATTTGAAAGCAAGTTAGCAAAGCCTCCATGAGAATATGTGGCCATAACTCTTTCTCATTCAGAGAGGGGCAAGACAAAATTTGATTCTTCTCATCGTATGGTAGGGTCAGGTGTACAAAGACTAAACGCCATTTATTATTTATGTATAATTTAACCAAATAGTAGCTCAATCTGTTTGGCACTGGGAAGGACGAACTCGTTTGTGGATGTATCAGCTCGTACAAATAATTCCCCCTAGGTATGAGGGCCTTATTTTCTTTTATTAAGCATACAGAGGAGTAAAAAAATCTGAAGAAATCGCTTTCCTCTTTGTATGTCACTTGTGCTTTTCGGCATTCATAATTTTGATACGTCACTATGCACTGGCCATGTGTTCCACCGTCTTTATGATTTTGGTGCTTCTTAAAATATTGTTCCGTGTCTTGGTCCAGCTTTTCCAGTAGATTTTCGAATTCCTCCAGGTAGTTCTTCACCTCCTCCGGTGATAACAGCGCTTTTTTTTCTTTTTTTTCTTTTGTCCTTTTTCCTTGCTTAGGGGGGGAATTCAAAGCCTCAGAACTGTTGTTGGGGCATTTGTTCTTTTCAGTGATTAGCGTGTCGTTCTTCTTCCCCTCTTCACCTTCACCGCACTGTCTGCCATTATGCGGCGACACCTCTTCTAATTCACATTCGGGAAGGTAATTTGGATCTTTCCAGTGGTGCACTTTTTGGCCACACAAGTTTAACCAAGTTTTGACCCGCTTGGCTTCCCTTTTGGCGCGCTCTTTGCCGATCCTCCCAAAGGCGGGATCCCGTAGCACCTCCTCAGTTACGTATTTTTTCCACAAGTCAAGCGCATTTTTGTTGCCCTCGAAATCTACAATTGTGTGTTTGAGAAGGGTGTCCTCCATTGCACTTTTTTTTTTTTTTTTTCTTCGCGCAGGTTGTCATTCGCGGTGGCATTTGCAGTGGCTTTTTTTTTTTTTTTTTTTTTTTTTTTCCCCAATTTTTAGTGTTTTTTTTTCACGTTTTTACAACCTTTTTTTTTTTTTTTTTTTTCCCCCAATTTTGTGGGTTTTTTTTTCACGTTTTGACAACCATTTTTTTTTTTTTTCTTGCCCCCTTTTGTTTATCCTATTTAGCGTACGCTCTTTCTTCGCATTTACTCTGAAGGTAAATTAAAAATGAAGTGAAGTTTATCAGGAGTGGAATTCCAAAAAGGGAGGACGCCGCAGACGTTGGGTAAAATTACAGCAGTTGGTTTTCGTCCCCTTTGCGGAGCTTCTTCCTCCTGAACCCTGGGGGACTCCCCAAATTGTTCATCCGGGGGTAGCAGCTCGGCTATTGGCCGTTCTGCAATTTGACGTTGGCCACATTGACGGCTTACCAATTTAAGCTCGTCACAGAAACCGCTATAAACATTCGGGGGAACACAAAATGGCTCGGAACGTTGAGAAAGGGAGGTCGATGCTGAACCAGTGGCTGAAGGCCAAGGAACTGAGTGAACAGAAAAGCTTTTTTAAAATTCCCAAGAGGGTTAACGAAGTGGAGGACTTGGAGACCGCTGTGTCGTGGTAAGCACAAAAAGGGAGAGAAGCGGAAAGGGAAGGAAAAGAAAGGAAGCCCATTGTTATCGTTCTTTTTTTGTTTTTTTTTTTTTTTCTACAAATATGCCCGCGTCGCTGCATTTACTTTTTCTGTGTGTCTTTGCCCTACGTGCGCGCAAATGGGTGTACACCTTGAGGTAGGCACTCACGTGTTTTCCTTTTTTTTTTTTTTTTTTTTTTTTTCCCTTTGTTTTTTTTTTTTTTTTTTTTTGTGCATTGTGTAACTTTTGGGTACTTCTATACGCACACGTGAGGCATCATTGCGGTCTTTTTTATTTTTTTGTGTATTTAACCCTTGGGCCTCAACCCGTGCTGTCCACCCATGAACAAATTTTCACTTTACCTCAAATTAATAATTATTGAAATGAAGGACAAAATGACCAGCGGAAGCAGTGCGTAGCCCAGCATGCTTATCGTACGGTACAGGTCCAACGTCAGATTCTGAAATGGTTTACAAAAAGGAAAAAATTAAACATATACTTATAAGTAATGAAAACGCAACAGTGGCTTCTTCTTTTTTGTGGCACATGTTAGCAGTGTGTACGAATTTTTACGAAATCACACAATGGGGGAAGCAATTCATATACTTTTTTTTTTTTTTTTTTTTTCCCACCTGGCTCATCATGTTAAGGAGAAGATATATGCTCAGACTGCTAACAATTCCGATCAGGTATATGTAACTGAAGGAGGCTTTTCCGGCCTGCGAGGAGGGAAGGGTGTACGATTGTTTGGTAGGCTAACGGGGTGAGTGATAATTTTAGCGAGCACAAACGCAGCGCTTCTTACCAGTAGCAGTATGAACCCTAAGGCAAGCACAATGATTAACGGCCCGGATAAATCTGAATTTTCGAATAACGTGTCGTCTATTCTGTGGAGGAGGGCATCACGAAGGGGGAGGGGTGTAGGGGACATAAGTGTACAATGAGATAATTGCAAAATGTACACATGTAGACTGCGTATATGTGGAGCCATTTTGGAAGATCCCCTCCCATATGTGCACACGTATTAGACGGACGATCACTCGTGAAGGGTAACACCTCTCTCAACACAATTCTTACTTGTAAAACATAAAAACAGATTTCATCCTTTTCGAAATTAAGTCAAAATTGATACCTAATTCTTCTAATAAGGGTGGTTCATCTTCCTCGTCTTCTTCATCCTCTTGTCGCTTGTGTTGGTTTTCTTTTAATTTATTTTTATTTGTTGAGATAAAATTTCCAAAAAAAGGTTCCGCGCTTGAGCCCACATCTTGGTTAGCATTTGGGGGGTTGCTAAATGGGCTTGTCACCACGCTGTTGTGGTTGCCGCTTGCACTTCCACTTGCGCTTACGCTACTTTGTGTGAAGTTAAAACCTTTTGGTGCAGCACTGCTTTGGTAGAAATTATTTTCAAAGGGGGCACTGGGGATCACATTGTTACTTGGCTTGTTGTAGTTACCACCTTCATATATTTTTTTACTTACAGATGGGTTTGTAACACTGTTTATATTATTTAGGTTGCTTTCGTGGGGCCCGAAATTGGAATCGTCATTATTCTCATTTCGGTTATTTCCACGGTTTATTATTTTCTGGTTGTAATAGTTCATTTTGCACAGGAGGGGGGGGGGGGGGTCTATATAACTTTTTATGAGGATGGTTTATTTGGCGATGTTGTATAATATGCCCTTAACGTGTTCTCCTTGAGGGTCACTTACACCCTGTGCGTTTGTCTTTGTCTCGCCACTTGTCCTTTCGCTAGTGTCGAACACATGGCACAGGTACGATTTTGTATAAAGTTGGCAACCCTCCCTTCCCCTCTTAAGTCGCCCAACTACACACGGCTATGCACAGCTACACAAAAGGGCAATGTATTATAGGTTCGAACAAACAACGGCCTGCAAATGTCTCCTAACGTGTTGTATGAAAAACACCAACGTCGAGTTGGTTGACGGGGGACTACACAACTTTGGTTCTTCTTCACAAGGGAAATTTAGGCAAGCAGGAAGGAAAAGGCACAAAAAAGAAAGAATATACGTTTTGTTAGGTGATATAAAAATAAAGTACAATAAAATAAAATAAAAGAGGCACAACATAGATTATCATACGTGTGCATGTTCAAATGGAGCGCGCTTATTTTACAAAACTAAAAAGGCGCCTTCAAACCCCTCCTAACAGAGTGGATATACTTTTATATATATATACGCATTGTTCTTGTTTTTTTTTTTTTTTTTTTTTCCCGTTTTGAGTGAACTCCAAATATGTGGCAATGAGTACTCAAACGGGGGTATATCATCAGTACTGTTTGATTGTGCCTCTCTGCCATTCTTTTTCATTGCGCTTCTTCAGTGTTAAAAATGGGAAAATTATACTAATTGTTCAGGACGAAGATTCAAATGAATGGAGGCAAGGAGCGGCAACGCGACGTGGAAACAATATGCATGTATGGTTTATGTATTAAATTATTGCATACCATTTTGCTACGCCTACCGCTTTGTGTTTTTTCTTTTTTTTTTTTTTTTTTTTTTTTTTT